>NC_056728.1:155082736-155140236 GCF_019279795.1 Protopterus annectens | reverse complement strand
TACCTTTCATCAAAACACAATTCATTGAAAATTTTATTTACGTTAATATGCCTCTGAAAGCTTTCCATTGGGGCAAGCTCCCCATGCAGCCCCCATGTGTGTATGTCTATGTGTGTTTTTGTGTGTCTGGGAGTTCTCCCCAACTTAAAATACTGACTCCACAGTTGTGCAACTGGAAAGAAAAGAAAGTACCCCTGACAGGCTGAGTCACTGCTGGTGCACATACGTAAACTTCTAGACATGGAGGTACAACTGAACAGGGGGCCTTAGCCAGGAACTAATAATGATTAACAGAAATTTACATTATAATTCCTGTCCTCCAAAACTAAAGCATCCTTTATTTTTTACTGGCTAACATAGTGTTTGATCAGATGTGATTCAGTCGATTAGTTCGATCGAATGAGATTTTTATGAGATGAACTAGTGTTTTTTTAGATGAAATGATCTTTACATAAAATAACATTACATTGATTTCTGCATGCCAGTATATTTAAAATAAAAAAAAAGTGAGGAATGGTCAAAACTGTATATATTTAGAGATTTATAAATGCATGTGCACCTGTTTGCGAGTTAGATGCATATGCACTTCTGTTACTATAATATATGTAGGAATCTTCTTCTTCTATTGGCTGCTCTCGTCAGGGGTCGCCACAGCAGATCAACTGTCTCAATTTCTTCCTGTCCTCTGCATCTTGCTCTGTCACACCAACCACCTGCATGTCCTCTCTCATCACATCCATAAACCTTATCTTAGGCCTTCCGCTTTTCCTGTTACCTGGCAGCTTTATCCTTAGCATCTTTTTCCTAATATACTCTGCATCCCTCCTCAACACTTGTCCAAACCAACATAATCTTGCCTCTCTGGCTTTGTCTCCAAACCTTCCAACCTGGCCTGACCCTCTAATATACTTATTCCTAATCCTGTACATCCTCGTCACACCCAGTGCAAATCTTAACATCTTCAGCTCTGCCACATCAAGCTCTGACTCCTGCCTTTTTGTCAATGCCACTGTCTCCAACCCATATAACATAGCAGATGTCCTTCAAGGATGCATCTGCAGTCCTAACAAATGGGTTGTCCTGGCCTCAGGCAGCCCTTCGGTCGGCCGGATTCCAAAGTCTGGTTCTGGCCTCGGCTGATGTCGCACTTCACCCGACGTCATAGCTGCAGTCCAGCGGGTATAAAGGCATCAGCCGACGCCATTTTCCTCAGTCTTTCTTGCCGCGTGCTCAAGCAGAAGCTGTTCGCAAGTGCCGGTCGGTCAGAACCAGAGATTACTTCTACCGAAGACTTCTAAAAAGCTAAGTACCCCGTTGGGGACTCTTTCTTGCCTCAGCCGATGTCAGAAAAAGTGAATAACTGTTTAACTTGTGGGAAACAAATACCTCATAAAGATTTCCACTCTTACTGCCTACCTTGTTTAGGCCCAGACCACGACGTAGCAGCTTGTCTAGCCTGTGCTTCCTTCAACCGACGAACACTTAGACGTCGGTCGGAGTTTGTAGAGGAGTTTTTCAGCTCCGCTTTTGCTTATATCATGCCATCGGAGACTCCGACTACACAATCAGCTAAAAAGCGTAACAAAAAGGACCGACACTCGCGGTCCGCGGTTTCGGCCGAAACCACGGTTAAGCCAACCACGAGTGTCTCGGTTTCGGCTGAAACCGAGTCCGCGGTTCTTCCTTCAGCCGAAAGCTTGCCTCCTTCTACCGAGGCCTCTTCCAGCATGGCTGAATCTGCTACGGAAATTACACCTGCTCTTACCGTTTCTCAGGACTTATCAGATACTATCCCCTTGGATGTATCTACTCCAACACGTGGAGCTGCTAGGCCCCCTGCATCCATGTCAATTAAGGCTTTTGCCAGGGCCAAAGCAGCTAAATCTTCAAAGGCCGTGCCTGCTAAAACCCCCTCTCACAGGCCTAGCTCTAGTACCCAAATGCTTAGTCTAGCAGAGGATCTCATTTCTTTGATCAGGGGAACCCAGTCTCACCCTGACAGGGCCTCTCACCCACCTCCAGAGAAGAGGCCTAGAGCAGAGCCCCCTGAGCCAGTTTCTTCAGATTACTCCTCTGATGATTCAGAAAATACAAATCCTCCAGAAGGCCCTTATTCTCCTTATGAGGACTCTGATGCAGAGGATTCCATACCTTCTGCCTCTCCTCCTGAGGAATTTTCTTTTGGGGAAACCTTGCATGCAATGAGGGAACAATTTCAATGGCAGGGCCAGGATTTTTCAGACTCTAGGAAGAGGCTTAGGACCTTTTTGCATTTACCACAGCATAGGCCTTTAGCTATTCCTCCAGTACTTACAGTTGTGGATGATGCATTTAATGATGCTTGCACTGCCCCTGATTCACTACCTCCAGCCCCTGCTAAGCCCGACAGATACTACAGGGTTCCGGACATACATTATCATTTGTATAAGGCTCCTATTGCAGATCCTGAAACTATTTCACAGGGCCCCAAAGCTGTAGCAGCTGCCTCTGCCAAAAACCCCCTCCCCTCTGAAAGAGAATCTAGGGCATTGGAGAGATGGGGTAAAAAAGTTTATACTTCTGCTACTCTTTCGGCTAGGGCCTTAAATTGTCAATTCCACATGATTCAATATCAGGAATTTCTGTTAGATCAGCTCACTAAAAAACTTTCCTCGCCTGAGCCTTTAGACCGTAAGTCCCTTCAGGATTTGGTGCATAACACTCAGCAGGTCAGTAATCATTCCTTAAAATGCGGCTATGATGCACTGGAGGCTTCCTTTAGATCAGCTATGACTGGTACAGTGATCAGAAGGCATGCATGGTTAAAAGAGCAATCCTTACCAGACCATGTAAAGGCAAAGCTTCTAGATGCTCCCATGGAAAAGCACAGTTTGTTTGGTTCCCTTGCACAGCAAATGTTGAAGAAGGTGGAAGAAAAAGCTAAATCTGTCCAGACAGTCAAGGATTTCTTACAGGTCCAGCCTCCGAGGTTTAGTAGGAACTGGCCTTCCAAGAATTGGTCCTTTCCAGACACCACCAGAGCACAGAGAAGCAGAAATAGACGCCCTAGAGGTAGAGGCCAATCCAGAGGTGCCTACAGGGGACGTCAGTGGCAGCCTAACAGCCAGAGAAGTACTGCCACAGATCCAGCCACTACCACTTCCACAGGACAATCACAGTGACTTGGCTCTGAAACCGCCTACCAGGGAACAACTGGAAGCTCCCTTAGGTGGAAAATTAGCCTTATTTTCAGCAAATTGGCATTATATTACAGGAGACAAATGGATTTTACAGACAATAGACAAAGGCTACAGGTTTCACTTCCATACTCTTCCAAGGAAGAGAGGAATGCCAAACCTACCTCCAAACCAAAGGACAAATGCTCTACAGCAAATAGACCACTTACTAAGGATGAGAGCTATAGAAAAGGTACCGGCTATGGAACAAGGACAAGGATTTTATTCAAGGCTTTTCCTGGTACCAAGAAAGGAAAACCAATGGAGACCTATCCTCGACCTGTCCGCTCTAAACACATATCTCATTGTTCCAAAATTCAAAATGCTGACCCTACAGCAACTTCTTCCCATGCTGGGCAAGGAGTCTTGGCTGGTGACTCTGGATCTCAAGGAGGCATACCTGCACGTCCCCATACGACCAAATTGCAGAAGATACCTCAGATGTCTTGCAGGATCAGAGCATTATCAATTCTCAGCATTGCCTTTTGGCTTATCTACTGCGCCCAGAGTATTCACGAAATGCCTGGCATCAGTAATTGCTCATTGCAGGCTTCAGGGAATTCAAATTTATCCATACTTGGACGACTGCCTATTACAAGCGGACAGCAAAGATAAAATAACAAAAGATTTGAAAAAAGTTATTCACCTGCTGCTAGCCCTGGGATACACAGTCAACACAAAAAAGTCAAGGCTGATACCATCCCAAAGGATAACCTTCTTGGGTGCAGAACTGGACACATCAAACCAGATGGCTTTCCTCACAGCAGAAAAACAAAGGCAGCTACCACTTTATTTCATGGCATTAACAACGCAGAACCAGCTTACAGCAAGGAAAATCCTGCAAGCCCTGGGTTACATGGCATCCTGCATAATATTAGTTCCGCATGCCAGACTACATATGAGGAAGTTGCAATGGTACCTGAGGAATTTATGGTCTCAGCACAAACACAGCCTAGAAACCCAAATTCCAATAATTCCATGCCTGAAGCAAGATTTCCAGTGGTGGGCCCAAGCCTGTCAATTGAACAAAGGACTGCCCTTCCACAGGCCTCACCCAAGCCAGACTATCACCACGGACGCCTCAGACCTAGGTTGGGGGGCACACATGGTGGACAAGTGCATTCAAGGCTTATGGACTCAAGACCAGATGAACCTGCACATAAATCAAAAAGAGATGCTGGCAGTAAAACAGGCAATTCAGACATTCAGACCATTTCTTCAACAGGGTCAATTGCTGATAAGGACGGACAACACCACAGTTATGTGGTATATCAACAAACAGGGAGGCACACATTCATATCCTCTATGCCGGATGGCAATGGACCTCGGGAATGTGGCTCTGAGCCTCAACATTCAGCTCCAGGCCATATTTGTGCCAGGAAAAGAAAATATACTAGCAGACATCTTAAGCAGAACCACCACGGATGCCCACAAATGGATGCTGCATCCAGATATCTTCAAAACCATCACAAGGAAATGGGGACTGCCAGAAATAGATAAATATGCAAAGCTAAAAAATGCAGCAGCATAATGCATATATGGAAACAAAGAACATTTAAAAAAACATTTAAAAAAAGCAAGAATGTATATTTAAAAAAAAAAAGCATACTTTTATACCTAAAAATCAAATGTACACTCATATACATAAAGAGAAAATCTCATAATCTAGATCTACTCATTCTAACCAAAATAGGTTTAAGGCTGACAGTACTATTCAAACCAGGGGGTGAGTCACCCATCAATCTAATTATCCAGTTATATTCTTTAATTTCTAATTTGTTATTGATATCACCACCTCTGGGTGAGGGTGAAACATGGTCTATAGCTTTAAATTTAAATATATGCTGTTCACCAAGACATAGCCTGTGTTTATATAAAGCATTAGTGTCCACACATCTTTGGATTTCAGACTTGTGTTCTGTGATCCTATCTTTAAGCTTACGCGTGGTTTTACCCACATAGAAAGAATTGCATAGTACACAAGTAGCGAGGTAAACCAGGTGGGTGGTAACACAAGTAGCAGTTACATTGAACCTAAACAACCTCTTACTGACCGGATGTTCAAATATACCTAAATGTTCATCATCAATGTCATCACAGCACGAGCAATTATAACATTTTCGTGTACCCACAGTGCTGGATGGATGTGTTGTGATATTTGTAGGAAAATCTTTGTAACAGAGGACACTCTTGAGGGTTCTCATGTTACAATATGCAAAAAATGGGACATTGCCCAGCATTGCTTTTAACTCTTCAGATGCCATCAAGATTAGCCAATTCTTATGGATAATACGTTTAATACATGGTGTCTTTGTGCTAAACGAAGTAACGTATCTTACTTTCATCTCATTCTGGATGGACACATTGGGCAAGCCAACAGCTTGTATTTCTATGGCGTCATTTAACATAACAGGGGCCACCCTCGACTTTCTTTCCTCTAGCACATTTAGTTTCTCATTATTTAAGATGGTAGCATCATAACCACTGTTAGTAAAATCAGCTATCATCTCATTCAACTGTTCAGAGAAGCTAGAATCTTCCGTGTTAAACCTACTGGCTCTATAAAATTGAGACCTGACAGTACCTCTAAAAACATGTATGCATGCATACTACTTGCATGAGTGTACCTTCCTGCACAGACTTCCTTTCTATGGAGGCTTGTTCTAAGTGTACCACCATCAAGACTCAAGTTGATATCCAGAAAATTGATAGTGATTTCAGATGAGCACATTTTGAACTTCAAAAAAGATGAAATTGAATTGATGTACAGCATAAAATCATTCAAATCCTGTAACGTGCCCCCCCAAATCAAAAAACAGTCGTCCACAAATCGTTGAAAAAACTTTACATTATCTTTATATGGATTCAAACCACTAAATAAATGTTTCCTTTCCCAATGGTATAAAACTAGGTTGGCATAAGTATTGGCTACCGAGGTACCCATAGCCACACCTGTGAGCTGAAGATACAAGGATTCATTAAAAAGGAAAACATTATTTCTCAACACCACATCCATGAGAGTACATATTTTTTCAATTTTGTGGAAATCGGGATCAGGACATGAGACTAAGAATTCCCTCAACAAATCCAGGCCAATATCAGTTGGAATGACAGTAAACAAAGATACTATGTCTAGGGTTACCAAAAGGTACCTTCTTAGATGTAGAGACGCCTTCTCTATGTTATACCATTGCTTAAGCTTCTGAACAAAATCAATGGTGTCACGTAAGATAGAGTCACATTGACTAAGGTATGGTTGAAGTTGATCATGCAAATAAACTGAAAGCGGCTCTGTTACCCAACCAGCACCTGAAACAATTGGCCTCATTGGTGGATCAGTGAGGGATTTGTGGATCTTAGGGATACCATACAACTGTGGGGTAATTGGGCACGGTACGGTCAAATAATTGAATAGATCTAAGTCTATGTCACCTTGGATCTGAAGGTCATAAATTACCATATTCACATATGAGATACATTTCTTAACATCCAAAGGGGTGATTTCCTTGAATGCAGTGTCATCACTAAGTAAACTAGACATAGCCAAAAAATATTTATATTTATCTCTATTCATAAGCACAACTCACGCAGAGGTGGTGATATCAATAACAAATTAGAAATTAAAGAATATAACTGGATAATTAGATTGATGGGTGACTCACCCCCTGGTTTGAATAGTACTGTCAGCCTTAAACCTATTTTGGTTAGAATGAGTAGATCTAGATTATGAGATTTTCTCTTTATGTATATGAGTGTACATTTGATTTTTAGGTATAAAAGTATGCTTTTTTTTAAATATACATTCTTGCTTTTTTAAATGTTTTTTTAAATGTTCTTTGTTTCCATATATGCATTATGCTGTTGCATTTTTTAGCTTTGCATATTTATTTATTTTTACATGTTTTGCTTTAATGATTGGGTCATGTGACTTCTTGGCTGCCGGTCATATGACTTTTTTAGACCTATATATACTCCGCATTTGCATTTGTATTTTCAGTATTGATAAAGGATTTTATCCGAAAGCTTTGCTCCTCACATTAAAGTGGTTTTTCTACTGAGAACGTTGTTTGTCTTGCTGGACCTCTTGGCATCTGTGTTTGGACTGCCAGAAATAGACCTATTCGCATCCCCACATAACCACCAATTGAAAAAATTCTGCACAAGGACATACCACCCACTTGCTTGGAAGGTGGACTCCCTATCCTTCATTTGGGAAAATCTGACAGCATATGCATTTCCTCCTCTTCCTTTGATGCACCGAGTGCTACTGAAGATTAAAGAAGATCACCCGAGGATCATCTTGATAGCTCCAGACTGGCCGAGGCAACATTGGTACCGGCTACTGAGGAGTATGTCCCGGGAACATGCATGGCCTCTACCCCTACTACCTCTTCTGCTAACACAGAACAACTTCAAAATCCTGCATCCAAACTTGAAAACTCTGCAACTAGCTGCTTGGAACATTACATAAGGCAAAATAACCCAGATTTATCTCAAAGGGTTAAAGACATTATCCTGGAGGCTCGCAGACCCTCAACAAGGAAAACTTATTCAGCAAAATGGAAAAGATATCTCATTTGGAGTGCAACAAAAGGAGTAGATGCATCACTGGCAAACATAGCTAACATCCTGGAATACTTAGCAGAGCTTTTCCACAATGGCCTGTCTTACTCCTCCATTAAGATTCATGCATCAGCAATTTCAGCAGAATACAACATGGATCCTCCAGTCTTTTCTCAACCTCTACTCAGGCAGTTTCTCAGAGGAATTAAAAATGTGAAGCCACCAAGGAAACCACCTTTGCCTACATGGGACTTGAACTTTGTTTTAGAAAAGTTGACACTCCCCCCTTTTGAACCAGCAGCAACAGCAGAATTACAGTACTTATCTTGGAAGACTGCATTCCTGCTTGCAATCACTTCAGCTAGACGGGTCTCTGAATTACAGGATTTAATGGCAGTACAGCCCTTCCTTATCTTCCATCAGGATAGAGTGTCCATGAGAACTAATCCTACCTTTATGCCAAAGGTGGTCTCCAGGGTATCATTAAACCAAGCAATACACCTACCAACATTCTTCCCCAACCCGCAGAACAGGGGGGAAAGATTGCTGCATACCTTGGATGTACACAGACAATTGCGCTACTACCTGGACAGAACCAAGAAAAATAGAAAAACTGACCAGCTTCTGGTAGCATATGCAACAGGAATGGAAGGAAGAGCAATTTCAAAACAAACAATCTCAAAATGGATAGGAAATTGCATTAGATTTTGTTACTCTTTTCATGGAAAGGCAACTCCAGAAAACATCAGACCTCACTCCACAAGGGCTACAGCCACTACTACAGCTTTCTTACGAGGAGTGGCTACCAAAGACATTTTAGAGGCTGCTACTTGGAGCTGTGCATACATTTGCCAAGCATTATAATCTACCTTTATACTCCAGATCCCGAGCAGGTTTTGCCACAGCTGTTTTGGTAAGGGATCTTAACTACACCATAAATCCTTAGTGCCTCCTCCCCAGTTTGGCTATGGTATTCTACCCATTTGTTAGGACTGCAGATGCATCCTTGAAGGACATAGTACAGTTTTGTACCTACCATAAATGTAGATGTCCGAGAGGTATGCATCTGCAGTCAGGATTACCCACCCTCCTTCCCCTCTGTGGTACTCCTAGGGTATTTGCCCATCTTGTAGCTAGCTGGGGGAATCTATTATGGTGTATTTGTTTGTATATATGTATATACATGTTTATTTCTATTTGCTCTCTATTGTTTGGAAACATTTGCATTTATCCAAATTTAGCCTTCCTAGAGGGCACCTGGTATCTGGGGCAAGAAAGGCTGAGGAAAATGGCGTCGGCTGATGCCTTTATACCCGCTGGACTGCAGCTATGACGTCGGGTGAAGTGCGACATCAGCCGAGGCCAGAATCAGACTTTGGAATCCGGCCGACCGAAGGGCTGCCTGAGGCCAGGACAACCCATTTGTTAGGACTGCAGATGCATACCTCTCGGACATCTACATTTATGGTAGGTACAAAACTGTACTGTCTCACTACCCTCTTGTAGACCTTCCCTTTCACTCTTACTGGTACTCCTCTGTCACAAATCACTCCTGACACTCTTCTCCACCCACTCCATCCTGCCTGTACTCTCTTCTTCACCTCTCTTCCACACACACCATTACTCTGAAGTGTTGATCCCAAGTATTTAAACTCATCCACCTTTACCACCTCTACTCCCTGCATCCTCACGATTCCTCTATCCTCCCTCTCATTCACACACATATATTCTGTCTTAGTCCTGCTGATCTTCATTCCTCTTCTCTCTAGAGCATATATCCACCTCTCCAGTGTCTCCTCCACCTGTTCCATACTCTCACTACAGAGCACAGTGTCATCTGCTAACATCATAGTCCATGGGGACTCCTGTCTGATCTCGTCTGTCAACCTGTCCATCACTATTACAAATAAGAAAAGGCTCAGAGCTGAACCTTGATGTAATCCCACGTCCACCTTAAACACATCCGTCACTCCCACCACAGACCTCACTGCTGTCACACTACCCTCATACATATCCTGTACCACTCTTACATACTTCTCTGACACTCCCGACTTCCTCATACAATACCACAACATATGTAGGAATAATATAGTCAATTAGAATCATGTATTTCTGTTTGCTAGCCTACATATACTAAAGGGTTAAACTGTTCTCAGCTAAACGGCATTCATATGTAAAATGTAACATAAATCTTCTGGTACAGCTTGAGAAAAATGCTGATAAGGATAAGCTGAATGTTCAGTGTTTAATGCAAGCTTCAAGGGTTACAGATAAGGATGCAGTTGCAAGTAAGGAACCGAGTTGGCGGCAAAAACAACTTACTGAACTGTCATGTGTATGGTATCAGAAAATACCAAATTAATGACTTTGAGAGTTCCTAAAAGACTGCTTTAATAAGAATGTATATATGTGAGATGTAATCTGATTTCTTGTTAGATCTGCATATTGGAGAACACCTTTCATGTTGTATGAAAAGAAAACTTGAAAACAGTAACCCTGCAAATTGTACAGTGTTGTACATGTTATTTGTTATATAGACAGGGAAGAAAGAAGATATACAGAACATGGACAGAAAGAAGATATACAGAACTGCGCAAGAAAGATAATAATAATAATATACTGCTGTTGCAAGTTAATAATCTGCAAAGTTTATGTGTACTAACCAGACTTTGTTTTTTACAAGGCATTAAAACTAGACACTAACACAGAAGCTGCAGTCGGCAGCTTCAGTAAGTAAGACAAGAATATCAATCAGTGACACTAAATCATTCATTTTAAATAACTTTTCAAAAACTACACCAAATGCAAAAGCAAAGCGCCTCCTTTGTGATTTGTAAACAAAAAAATAAACAAACAAAAAAAAACATAAAAACCTAACAGTACTGTGGTACAGTTAGGGAATGGGTTTTCTTAAGGTAATGTGTAGGGCTAAGGTTAGAGTAAGGGTTAGCACACATGAATGATGATGATGACAGGGGGGTGAGGGCTTTATAATATATATATATATATATATATATATATATATATATATACATATATATATATATATATATATATAAAACATATATATATATATATAGATATATATATATATATATATATATATATATATATATGAATATAAATCAGCAGAACCTTGTAGTAAGGTGCAAAGGTACAATAGATTTCCAGTCTTAGGGAGTAAGATATCACCACTCTTAAGGAAAAACATTAAACCACAGGGAAAACTGGTACTGCATGAGTACTGAAGTTGCTGGCTAAGCCTCCTTAAAACTAGGAAAAAAGAACCACAGAGTGTCGCTTATTTCAGATGAGACTTCAGAGTAATTAAGCATGTATAAATTATTTAGAAATCATGTCGCTTTTGCCCTTAACAGAGCTTCATTAAATCTAACTGCATAAATGTAAGCCATACACTGTTTGGACAAGGTACAATGGGCTAGGTATCTTCTTTCATCCCTGTTCTGTATATCTACTCTTATTGGTAGTTAGTAGGCTATATCTTATGTACTATATTCCTAGCCTATCCTATGTACTAGTGCATATTTGACACAGGCACTTTATATTACTATTGTTATTGGCTGTGCACATCCATTAATATATCGACTTATTTGTGATGCTGTAAGTAGATGTCATTTGCCAGATTTAAAATGGACAACAAGTACCAACAAATACATGACATCCAGTGGAGTTATAGCCCTTAAGTATTATGCTATGGTCGTCATAATTGCAGCTAGTCAGGATCATGCTGGGAATTATCTAGCAGTGACAGTGACTGAATGCACCTACCTACCTTGTACCTTTTATGTCAGGTGATGTTCCATCCTTTCCATGAAAGAATGAGTTCAACTATGCAGTGAAATATCAGTAATAAGTAGCATGCCAAGAACCAAGCAAGGGCTAGGTCTAAGATAACTTAGCATGAACAAGGATAAATACAACTTATTCCTATTATAATATGCTCCGTAGAATGACAAAAGATGTAATCTACCTCTAAATGAGGCAGTTACAGATTAATTCATAGATTGTCATTTTAGTACTAGGAACATTTAGGTATCATATGAAGATAGGTCTACTGCCAATATTCTTACATATTAGAACTGTACAGATGTTACAGGTCATTAAACTAACACAAGCTCAAACTGTGGCAGGGAGGGTAGATATATTTATTTATTTGTTTATAGGTTCATAGAAATGTACTAGGCCAGCTGCCCTTCCGGGCCATTTTAAGCCTAGCTGACTTCCCTCAATAACTTGTGATTGGGAGGTAAACACTGTAACCAATATACCCCCCCACACACATTAATTTAAGTGCAAAAAAGTATGAAGCAATTTTATACTAAATAGATAAATGATAAAACGTTTTTAATGTCACTGTCCTAGTGTGCAAACATCTAGAAGGTAACCAACCCCATCCTTAAGCAGCAGCTAGCAATTAAATTGTCATCTATTTTTGCATTTCAGTTTCCCCTGTTATACTTATAAATAATAAATATAGCTGACAATTTTTATGACAGAACACTCACCTTGTAAAAATCCTTCTAGTATAAGAATCCTATCTCTAAACTCCTTATAGACAATTAGTCAATACCTAGTAGTACAGAAAAAGCCATGTTTCTCTCTCTCTACTAATATACAGTAAGAGAATCTGCAATTCTGCAACATTTACTAGAAGTATAGTATATGCCCTACTTTATCTGGAAAGTAGCAACCTGACTTACTGATTTATTTTCTGTGCTAATCCCAGATAGGGTGTGCGGCCCTACTCAGTTCAGACCATGCTACTGTTGGGATTCACTCTGCTCCCCTACCCTACCCCAAATTCCTACCCACCTCATCTCTACAGAGTTAACTAACTGAAGGTCAACTGCCATATTCTTATACCTGTCAAAAATATGTTCATTACCAACCAGTCTTATATCTTACCAGTCACAACCTACTGTACATGACATATTTTATGTTGAGAGGAAAAAGAAAGATGGTGCCACTAGCCGTGTGGACTAATCTGATCAAGAAAGGATAAATAGATAAATAAAACACAGAGGATGTGAAACCTGTTACTTTAAGTTCATAAGAGATTTGGAGTAGTCTGCTCTTTTTTGTCTACAGTTTTGCAGGTTTAAATTATTTTAATTACATTTAAATACATTTAAATTATTTAAATTATTTCAATTCTGCTTAACTATTTAAGTGCACTTATAGTGTCCTGGGTGGTTATACTACTTTGTACTTTTCTGCTCTGTTCTATCTGATTGCATTTTTTAGTTTGTTCTCAGACCTTAGTCTTGTATTTTAGTTAGCAGTTTTGGGAAGCCTGTGTTTCAGCATTACTGAGCTGTTCTATTTTCCCAAGTTGAATTATTTATACAAACTATCCTTTGGCATTTTAAACCCTGCTGGTCCAAAGTGTTGTAGTTTAAAACTAAGTTGGGGCAGAACTGCATACTACTACCAGAGTTGTACCTTAATCCTTTATTACAGGATTTTTTCCCATAAACAGTGTTACCGGTACATTTCTGCATAGTTTGGTGCCTTAATCTGTAGTAGATGTTCAATAGAAAGAATTGTCTCTGCTCTAGTTTGTGCTTCAGTGCCTTTATATTCTACTTACCATTTACCTGCTTGCATTCTATGTCTGCTCCATCCCCCACTAACACATTAAGCTAAAGTTCTGAAAGAGCTCTGATTTTTCCCTTTATTTCATTGGATAGCTCTCCAGCTACCTCCAATTACCAGAGCAGACCTACCCCCACCCAGGTTCTTTTATCTAAGACTGGAAAGATGTGAAATGTGAGTAACTAGTTTTTTCAAAAAAGAGAGAATCATATTATTTTAATTATTTCAATTCTATTTAAATATTTAAGTGCACTTATAGTATACCTCTCAATACAGATTTTTACAGAATGTCCAGATTTTTGCCTCATATTTTTTGGTCTGTTTCTAATAAAATTGCAGTTTTCTGGCAAATAATTGGCTAATAATTGAGGGTTGAAGTCAGAAAATAATGGCAGACATTTGAATTTCAGACTTCATGCCCTTCAGAAAAAATCATGCTAATGCAAAACCTGTTATTCTATCATCTTTCTAAGTTTGTAAGAGCAATACTTAAAAAGTATCCCTATTTGTGGATCTTTGTCCCCCCATTATTTATGGCTTTTTCCAGATTTCTTGCTCTAAGAGGTTGAGATGTATGATAGTGACCTGTGTGGTAATACTGCTTTGTACTTTTCTGCTCTGTCCCAACTGATTGCATTTTTTAGTTTGTTCAGGGACCTTAGTCTTGTATTTTAATTAGCAGTTGTGGGAGGATTGTGTTTCTGCATTATTCAGCTCTTTAATTTCCCTAAGTAGAATTACTTGTAAAAGCTGTTTGTATTTTAAACCCTGCTGGGCCAAAGTCTTGTACTTTAATTCACAGTTCTGAAAAAACTGCATACTACTATCAGATTTGTACTTTAATCATTTATTACTGTATTATTTCCATAAACAGTGTTACTGGTAAATTTCTACATAGTTTGGTGCCTTAAACTGTAGAAGAAGTTCAATACTGAGACAATTGTCTTTGCTCCAGTTCATGCTTGAATGCTTCCATAATCTGCTTGTCATTCACCTGCTTGCATTTTATGCCTTCCCCATCCCCAATAACTCATTAAGCTAAAGTTTCTGAAAGAGCTCCACTGTTGTCTTTATTTGATTGCTAGCCTCTCTAGCTTGCCTGTGTGTTCCTTGAAAATTTCCCAATCCTACCACCCTTCTGCTGTTGTTGTTTTGTAAGGCTATGTCTCTGCCCCCCACCCCTTATGATTATATAATTTTAAAGTCCCTCCCTCCCCTCTTTCATTGCTATTGACTGCTGTATAAGCAATTTATGTACTCCTCTAACCTAGTGTTTTCCATAGACTTATGATACTGAGTGTCCACCCTACAAATCAATATTGTTCTTGAGTAAACCTTCTGCTACATACTGTTTCCTGCTCATTTTCTTGGAGCTCAGCGAAACTTTACTTTACTTGTATACAGTGCCATGCAGGCAAAGTTAAGACCTTTTGTTGCTAAATCGCACTTGTTATTTTGAGGGATTGCCTTTATCTCCTGCTTTTGCATGTGCATTTCATTGAATTTTCTTCCTCTCATTGTTACTGCCTTGAAATTATATTCAGCAAAGGATTTCTAGCTGGTTGTTTAAGTGGTTTCTGTTAACATTCCATTTGTGGGTCTCCTCTACTGTGTTTTTACATCAAGAGGACTGGGTTTACTCATCTTCTGGCAGTAGGTGTTTGTCTGGTATGTCTGAAGTAGGAAATACCCAAAATAACTCATAGTGTAGTTATTTTATTGGCCAGAGGGATCATTATTTAGTTTTCTGTTTTTTCTTTGCTGCTATAAATTTTGCATGTTAGTGTGGATTAGCAGTGCTCTGTACAGCAGCAAACAGCTAGAAAGCAATTTTGTCTGTAGAATGGTCCATAAAACTGTAACATGTAAAGCAGCAATATATTGCAAATACACTGTGCGCCAAGAAGCTTAGAGCAGCTAGTTAGTTCATGAGTGGCAATACCAACAGATTTAGTAGAATTCAGTAATGTGTAAACATTAAAGTTAGTAATTTTTTACTGTTTGGCATAATCTGCCCCTGTAAAGCAACCTTATTAGTCTGCCTAAATCACCCTTAATAGCCCTCTAACTGCAATGCACTACCTCCTTGTAGCTAACAAATCAAAGGGCTGGACAGAATGGGTATGCAGTTTCCTAACTTTTTTGTAGCAAGCTTGGTGGATATGGGCATCTTGAGACATTGTAGAAATTGTCTCATGTTTATTCACATCCACTTAATCCTTAAAGAATCAGACAGTGTATATGAGAGTTGTAATTACACAATGACACTGGAGGCTGAACTCTCTTGCAGGCAAGTCCATATTAGGTTGTCCAAACCACACCCACCCCACAGAGCACATAGCCGAGGCAATTAAAGTCAATCTTTCTAAACAACAAAGATAACTTAGACCACCTGCTTTCAAAGCTATGCCTCAGCAAACCCAAAGGCACTCAGGAAAAAAACACCACACATACTGCCATTCTCAGTGGAGTCCCAAACACTAAGTTCCTAAGGCAAGCAAACACACTTCCCTGGAATCTCATCATAGGGGACTCCATTGTAAAATATACTGATGACCCTTAAGCCAGGCTGAACAAGAAGAAGATCACTGTTACTTGGTTCTCTGGAGCCAGGATCTGCCAAATCATGCACACACTCAAGTCATTATACCACAGGTACCAATATGATTCCATCAAAGCTCATGTGGGTATAAATGAACTGAGATGTACCTCCCTGGACTATATGAAGAGGGATATTATGGAGCTTTCAGACTATGTGTCTCTGGCTGGTGTGAGCCTGGCACTATACAGTATATTTCCATCACCAAGGATGATGATTTCAATAACTGGCTATCTTTCTGGTGTCATTTTAAGTGGATCCAATATTTGTCAGCTTGGGAGGATGTGGTCAGCAAACCATATGACTTTGCCAAGGATGGTCAGCACCTTTCATAGGTTCATAGATTACTACTAGGCTAACTGCCCTAATGAACCATTTTAAGCCTAGCCAATTATCCTATTTGAGAATCATACCCTGTACCATCTGTCTGTAAGGGAAGCACCTTAACCATTGTGCCAAACCTAACCCCCCCATTTTCCTTTTAGGCTTTCAAATACTGGTGAAGGCTTTGCCTGGCCCCCACTGTGCCTTTTTAGGCAATGCTGAATTGACAAACTTACTGACATAGCAAAATGAACTCAACAGAATCTCGGGGTATTGCTGCTCAATGTCAGGAGCCTAAATAAAAAATTAAAGTCCCTCCAGGGGCCTTCCTTATACTCGAGAATACAGAAATCTGTGCAGTTACTGAGACAGGGATTAAGCAAGCAGATAATACCCGGCAGTACAAGGTTTCAGTGACTTCCAGACTTTTAGACCAGTAGTGGTACAGAGAAGGGCTAAGAGTGGATGTATCTCAATATACATCATTAGCAAGCATACATTTAGGGTGGTCAAATAGGATGACATGCTGGAATTTCTCCATGTGCAGATCACCACAAGCAAAATTCTGTACTGTATCCTAGACAGCTGTATGTCATTCTCCATGTCTCAAAAAGCTGACAATGCATACTTATCTACTGGAGACACTTACCATCCAACCTAACACCCTACTCATGTGAAACTTTAATTCCATCTTTTTAGATTGGGAATCCTACATGGCCTCAAATTTACAGGCATAGAGATTCTTTGATTTCAGAAATATGAGTATCCTTGACCAAACAGTGAATACACCCACTAGCAGCAACTGGAATTTCTGCAAAAGTTCTCTACAAAAAGAACACAGGGAGTAAACACAATGCCCTCTGATGATTGCCTCAAAGCCCTGTCTCTTTACCCAGTATCATACTGACTTCTGACGGGTGATTTTTCTCTGGAATACAAGACATCCCTGCATCCTGTTTTGATGAATCTTTTGCATATCTGTAAAACAAATGGCATCAGAGCTGCTAGATTGAAAGACCTACATTTTGCTTAAAACATAAGTAGGACATGATGATAGGTTCAGAGGTGTGAGACAAATATGTTTCTCAGAGAATTCCCATTCTCTGGAGCAGGCTTCCCATCCATGTGAAGCAGAGTTCCTCCCTATCCCTGTTTAAGTGCAACTTGGACCAATGGATGAGTAATCGGAAATTCACCCCTGATCTGGCTCTGTGTCTATGATGGACACAGGCAGTGAATAAATCATTCCCTATAAACAAATTATAAGTCAGATTTCAGATTTGTGGGTCACATTTCTTTTAAGGGCCCTGGTGATTGTTAGCCTAGTGTACACCTATGAACATCTTTCATTTTACTCACATTTTTGTTTTGTTTTTAAAAAAGTCACTTAACCATACTGTACTTTAGGGCAACTGGAAACTTGAAGTAGGCTCCATAATGGTCTCCTATTAACTACCTATGAACCAGACTATTTATGGTGTAAAAGAAGGAAATAAATGTAGTAAATAGGAACATCATCATATGAGCCATGTTTGTTGGATGTGATCCTTATCTACCTTGTTTTGTTGAATGTTGGCAGTGTATTTATTAGTTAGATGTGAATAAACTGGACAGGATGAAGTCTATGAGTTTAGTGTTACTATTTTAACTACAAATACATTTTTAATTTAGCTTTTTTGTAGGCATACAGGTTTAAATACAGTGTGTCTGGGCAAAAAATAGCATGTCTAGCACTTAATGCAGATGAGTAATGCTAAGAGCTGTTAAAGAGTTTCCTGCAGTGTACGATTTTAATCCTCAGCCTTCATTTATCTGCTGTGTGGCTTTGCCGAGTTTCTTCTCCAGACAGTATTCCTGAGATGCTCCAGTGGGATGTCTCAGGCTGTTACTAAATGAGTTACACATTTATCTTTTGAATTCCTGCATCCTTCATATAGGCACTAGTTAACACTTCTCTATATGCTATTTGAGCATGAATCCCAGCATGTTTGTTGTAGTTCAAAGGGTTGCCAGATGCTTTTTCACTAATTGTGAGTTTCAAGGGAAAATACCTTTACTGTTTCTTATGATAAATCTGTTTTCAATGTGAGTGCTTTATTTGGAAAATAGTTTTTAATGTTTTTTCTGTAAAAAGTTAGAATAAAAGTTTTACATGAAATACAAATCTCTTTGTTAATAGTGGAAGTAAAGAAGAAAATAGTGTGTACACTGACAGATTTGAACAATGGTTATGTTAATTGGGGAGAGATAACCAAGTAATGGGATACTGGTATGGCTGATGGTGGCCTGAATTATTACCCTGCATAGGGTTTCATTTGTCCATGATCCAGCTCTGTTGACTCTGGAGGTGTATGCTACAGCAATGCAGCATTATTAACCATTCAAGTAGGTCAGACCTCCGCTGAATGATGTCAGATGGAATAGCTATTCTTAATGACTAGAGAATACACATCAGAGTAAAAAATGACATGTGGGTGAAATACAAACATGTAAGCCTAAGCCCCCCAATATAGTATGCTGTATGCAGTAATATTTCTGATTTTTGTATGACTTGTGGGTATGTTGAACAAAATCTGCTGCACCATTTATATTGCATTTAATTGTTTTTGCTTTTTTTATTGCACTGAAGAATGAATTAATTCATTAATAGGCCTGGATTGTGTAATGTAGTGCAAACATGTTGAATTTCAGGAATACATTTTTTCAGTACCTTCTTCACAGCCTCTAGACACTGCAAAGGGATTGACATTTGTCAGATCATATAGTCTGCGTTATTTGTCATGACGATCAGAATCATCTGACATTCAGCATCCATTATGTAGCCATTGTTGCATATTGCTGTGATACAGTCTTTTTTTACAAGATCACATTTAGACCAAAGCAATGAGCTGCTTCCAGTGGCAAAGATTAAAGATTTGAATCTTTCCAAGTTTAGTTACCCTCGGGGTGACATGGAGCAAGTCACTTAACCAGACAGTAATTTGTAGCATTTAGGAATTTGGAATAGGCTCCTTAAGGTCTCCAGAACTGCATGCATATTAACTATAAAACCTGCTGTTAGTATTTGCCAGGCATTACCTACTGCATTTCTGATCTAGTTCTGGAAATCTTATGGCAGTATTACCAGTACATCGATCTTTTTTTAATGCACATATCCAATTTATTCTTCAAGAGCAGCAGGCACTGCATTTGTAGATGAAGCAATGAAATGTAAAGTTGGTTGAAACAGGCAACCTCTCCATTAGTAGTAGTTCTCTTTAACGTGGAATTATTCAAATGACTTTTACTTCTACAAACATTGTACAAATTTACTGATAGTGGTAGGTTATAATAATAATAGTTTGATTGGCCTTTAATGATTTAAATGCTGTGAAATGGGTAGGTTTGTCATTATTGGTTCATACATTTTGTTTTACTGAAAAATGTTCAAAACTACAAATATAAAACACACTCCAGCAAATATTGCTGTAGTAAAGAAGGAATAACATTTAATACAATAAGGGAAGGTGAAGCAAAGAATACATACATGTGTGTACATATGTAAAAATGTAGGCAGAGGCCCCATGATTTAAAAATATCCTAGGACCCAAGGTACACTAAATCCATGGTCAGATGCATTTTCGGTGAATGCGAGTTTTAATGCATTTTCAATTAATGTGAGTTTCAAGAGCAGAAAAGTTTACTGTTGCTCATGTTATGTCTGTTTTCAATGCGAGACTCTTGTTTTATTTAGTAAATGACCATCAGGTGTTTGTGCTATAAAATTTGAAATAAAAGTTTTAAATTAAATCCAAATATTTATAATCATTGTAAAAGTAAAGAAGAAAAGACTATGTACAATGACAGTTGTGAACAGTGCTTATGGTAACTGAGCAGAGGCAGCCAAGTAATGGGACACTGGAATGGCTGGGAGGGGTGCCTGGTCCATTACTCTGCCTAGGGCTTCATTTGACCATGATCCAGCTCTGCTCCAGTTACTTCAAGAAGAGTATCCTACTCTGAAACATCCTTCGGGATGAATGTTGCCTTAGAAAGGGGATCACTATATAGGTAGAATGAAATATGTTATAAATTGGGTTTTTATCACTTCATCGAACTGTTATTTTATCGAATAAGTAATCATCAAACCCTAATTGTCAAAGTTCCTATTCAGCGAATGACCTAAACATCAAATTTAAACTCAGCAAATTGTTTTACTTGGCCATCCTGAAAAAAAAATACATAAAATGTCACTGAGTAAAGAATTAGTACGCAGATGTTTAGAAGCTGTATGTGAAAATGTATCATTAAAACTGAAAGGTAAATACAGAAAGCTTTCTTTAAATTAACATAAAAGGGCAATATTTATTCATAAACTATGTTTATTTTTTTTAGTTTACCCTTTTTCTCAATGTAGCGTGATCTCAGAGTTGGTATATTTAATTTACAGGGGTGTGGAAGTCCAGGGGGAGCTTGCCCCCTTGTAAAAATGAAGAAAAAAATCTACACAGACTGGAGTTATTGGACTTTATTACGTACAGTTTAGTGTGACATCATATTTAACATTCGCAGTGTTGGTCACTTAAAACAATTCATTGAATTTAAATTCGATGTTTAGGTCATTTGCTGAATAGGAACTTCGACAATTAGGGTTCGATGATTAGTTATTCAGTAAAATAACAGTTTGACAAAGTGATATAGACCCTATAACTTTACAGTTGAGGTGTTTATTATCTGGGAACACTAAAAACTGAAGAAAATATTTTATTTTAAACTAGCAATACAGGTTATTGGTGTGAGGGAGGTGGGTACCAGTTGTGCCACTCTACGTAGCACAGCATAATTGTATTGCACCTCAGTATAATGTAAGCAAATTAGCACATACCTTTATGCAAATCATGCCTTGGTACTTTACATGTTTTATCCATGAAGGTGTGATACAAATGACACCACTCAAAATGCCAGTGTGGTTTTGGAGTCTACCATAAGGAGTTTACCTGCACGTTACAATATGACTAGGTACAACATGATGAGCCTAGTTATCTCATCTATGATCATGAAATTAGCATAGAGGTATAATCACAGTGCTCTTCAGTTCAGGTGAGCACCAGAGCACACCTGGATGTCACTTGATAAATATGATTACGGATTTCTAAACTAGTTTATGAAGTTTGGAGTTATTTCCCAGATCCTGGATCCTATGATTATTGCATTTGTTAATATTATGTCTTTGTCTTCTTTTTTTCTGCATTCATAGAGTTACAAATCACCTTGTGGTTTTATTTATGTTTGTATAATGATAACCATTTGAAATGACCTGCTAGAAAGAGTCCTGAAATGCAGAGATTGAATGGCGCAAAGATCAGACTCGTATATGTCAAGTCTGAAAATCTATTACTCGGAATATCCTCTTTTCTCTAAGGTATGGTGATCTCTGAGTTGGTATATATAAGTCTGAGGAGTGGGGGGGGGTATGGGGGGCTTGAATCCCACACCTACATGAAAAGAAGTTTTAAGGAGAAGAACAATTTTTGAAATTTGCTTGTCTCTGGGTTATCGGCCTTTTTTCAGCTTTTTATCACTTGATATTTCTAGTATCCTGGTGGGCATGAAGGCCCTTTTGGAGACCAGATGATATGGTAGATGTTCACATACTTTTTGTTACCCGATCCTGGGTTACTGTTGTCTTAGACATCATACTGTGCATCAAGTGATCAAAATATGGGTAATCTTTGTTTGCATGATATTTACTTTGTGCTTGTTTGTGTTCAAAATTTGTGATACATTTTTCTTCTTCTCTAAAGTTGGTAGAACAGTTTTCTGGATTTAAGCAATATGGTATCAGTAAATGATATTAAGTAGTATTGTGATTGTGGAAGAGAAGGAATGGTATGCATGGTGTTCAGAACTTCTTTTCTACTTTGTGCATTTTTCTATTGACATTTCCCCAACAGCCATATTTACCAAGTTATATTGTATGAACAGGCTAAGATCATATGGTTGTTAATGGGGGGGGGGGGCGGCACAGGGGGTTATGTCCTATAAGTAGGGTTGCCACCTTTTCTAATGGCCAAAGTGGGACATTTTGGTACAAACATGCTATTTTACAGGCCGACACATACCCACTGCCAGTAAAAAGGACAGAACTTAACTTTTTTGCCTAAATAAAAGCTTATTCTTGTAGCATTTTAGTTGCTTATTCTGTTTCTTATAACATTTAGGTATTTCTGATACAGAATATCTGTTTTATGCAACTATTACATAAAATATAAGAAATAATTTTGTCCTAAAATCTCAGGTCATTTGCCATTTTTACAATTTTTTGTCAGGACACAACTGGCCAAAGAAGGACTGTCCCTCGCAAAGTAGGACAGGTGGTAACCCTACCTATAAGGGGTTTGCTGGAGGGATATTTTAGGAAAAACACATTTTGTTTTCTCAGTTCTGTTTTGACGACAGTGAAACACTAGTCATTAATGGCCTATATTTTAAACTTAACTCATGACACTTTAACACACTGTTTGGGAAGGCTGTTGCAATTGCTTAACTGACAGTTACACTAATAATAATAATAATAATAATAATAATTCCCATTTGTTGATCATGTAGCCTAAGTGGACACACAGTCCCTTTTTAGGGATGACCCAGGAGCATTGGCTGGTTAAGTGACATGCTCAAGGTCACATAGTAGGCAAATAGGGTTGCCAGCTTTCTTTGTGGCTAAAACTGGACTAAGGTCATGCCCCTTGCATCACCCATAACTCCACCCATCCCCACCCCTCTCCCACACATGCTCAGCCCATTTTGTGATATCACATTGACATGGGCCGATGGGAACGCCCTCTTTTTCTGTTCCAGATGAACAGACGATTTACTATGCTTTTCTGTAAAAAAGCATAGTAAATCAGTCAGTGATGCATCACTAATGGAATATTATTCAGTCACAACTATGCATACTCCCTAAACCCAAACTCCCAATAACATTCTAAACCTAAAATCTGTTTCCCTTCCTTAAACCTAAACCTAAATTCCACCAGTCATGGGCAGGGTTTGGCTAATGTGCATCCTTCCATGTCCTGCTTTCTGCACACATCTGTATATTCAATAACTGGCTGTCGACTGACATTTGATTCACTGACCTGGCCTTGACTGACACTTCATCCAGTTGATTTGCCTGGCAAAGTAAATGCATGGCTGTGGCCACTTTCCTCCACAAAAGTGCATTGTGTGATCATTAAGTAAATAGCAGCATGATTAGTTTCATGTTAAGGTGACACCTCCAGACAACCAAAACAGAAACAACTGAGAAGTTCTGGCTAATAATTGGTAAGTGGCCACATAAAACCAGCAGTACAAGTGGAAATAATTGTAGCCCAGTCACTTCCTCAAAGTATCACTTGTCTGACTTTCATTTAGTGTTAACATGCAGGGGCATGGCTCTCAACAAATATTTTGGTCCGTTCCTCAGGGACAAATTACGAAATAATCAGGCAATTAGGAATACTTTTAAAATTATTAGTACTATTAATGTGAGACATTGACAGAATAAGAGGATATGAATTAATATCCATTTTCCAAAATAAAAGAAAGTCTAACTATAATTATTGTCATTATTTCTTAAGTGCAATTATCCACCTTTTCTCCAGTCATCACCAGTTTTAGGGGAATTAAAAGAGAAATAAAATTTGACTCAGGGACAGTTTATGAGCAGAGGAGAAGGGAACATTATCCTCAAAACAAGTCTCATGACATTGTGACCAACTATGAAGACACAGTAATCAGACTGCACAGGTGTTCAGGCTACCGGCAAGTGGCAAACACAAAATACTAAGCCCACAGTACCAATCGTAGCCGAGCTTCTTCTATTTACTAAAATTACAAAAAGAACTCCACTCTTCAAATGTTCTGCTTCTATCAGTTCAACAGAAGTCAACCTCCCACCCCTAACAACTTCTATTTAAATAATTCCTGTACATCATGTAATCCAGAAGTAAACACTATATTGTATTACCGGGCAGTAGTAAATATCTCATAAACGACCTGAAGAAACAAACATAATACATGCAGCTAAATAAAGTTGTTTACAGCCAAGGGAAACCCCGGAACCAATCCGCCACACTACTACAATAGTTTCAGTTTCAGAACAGCTAAGTGCACAAAACCTTTGCTGCAATCTTTTATCAGAGACCCATACCGAATAAACTGTAGGGTCCAGACACTATTTCTCAAGACCACTGAAGTATTGGCATATGGGCTAGTATGAAAGCCTACGAAAAAGAAAGAAAACTAAAAATCATCAGGTTTACTACCTTTCAGTCCAATTCCATTGACCCAGTGTTCCAACACAGCAGGCAATACATAGTGGAACTTGAGCGTACCCTTAGCTACTTCTTGGCTGATAACTTTCCAACCTTTATGCATCAACTTTCAACTTTACTTCTTTTCTGTCAGACAGTAATACATAACGTTTCCAGTACTGAGACTGGCACCCTGGCTGGAAAAGATTTCCTATAGGCAGCTGCCGCAGCATCCATCCAATCAGTGAAGGGGGCATTCTATAAGGAACTGGACAATCAGCCATAGAGGGAGAGAAATTCTATTCGGAAGTTGGCGCTACTGAAGTGAGTCGAACAACTGACACTTTTAAATGGATGCTCAGTTTTTTTTTTTTATCAGCATTCTGGTTTTTAAGTGTACTGCTTGTTGATTGAACTTTTTACTCCAACTTTACTCAGTGGCACAAAACCCAGACTTCACTTTTCTGGTTTGAATGAAATTTGTAACTGGACAATTTGTCAGAAAACCGGACAGTCCGGCCAAAAACCGGACAGCTGGCAACCCTATTAAGGCAAATAAGGACTGAGCGAATTGACCTCTTTACCACAGAAACCACGACTCACAGCCTATTTACCCTAGGTAGCAGGACACATCCTGCATCTGAGGTAGCAGGGCACATCCTGCATCTGAGGTAGCAGGGCACATCCTGCGTCTGAGGTAGCAGGGCACATCCTGCGTCTGAGGTTGCAGGGCACATCCTGTGTCTGAGGTTGCAGGGCACATCCTGCATCTGAGGTAGCAGGGCACATCCTGTGTCTGAGGTTGCAGGGCACATCCTGCATCTGAGGTAGCAGGGCACATCCTGTGTCTGAGGTTGCAGGGCACATCCTACATCTGAGGTAGCAGGGCACATCCTGCGTCTGAGGTAGCAGGGCACATCCTGTGTCTGAGGTTGCAGGGCACATGCTACATCTGAGGTAGCAGGGAACATGCTGTGTCTGAGGTTGCAGGGCACATCCTTCATCTGAGGTAGCAGGGCACATCCTGTGTCTGAGGTTGCAGGGCACATCCTACATCTGAGGTAGCAGGGCACATCCTGTGTCTGAGGTTGCAGGGCACATCCTACATCTGAGGTAGCAGGGCACATCCTACATCTGAGGTAGCAGGGCACATCCTGCGTCTGAGGTTGCAGGGCACATCCTACATCTGAGGTAGCAGGGCACATCCTGCGTCTGAGGTAGCAGGGCACATCCTGTGTCTGAGGTTGCAGGGCACATCCTGTGTCTGAGGTTGCAGGGCACATCCTACATCTGAGGTAGCAGGGCACATCCTGCGTCTGAGGTAGCAGGGCACATCCTGCGTCTGAGGTAGCAGGGCACATCCTGTGTCTGAGGTTGCAGGGCACATCCTACATCTGAGGTAGCAGGCACATTCTGCGTCTGAGGTAGCAGGGCACATCCTGTGTCTGAGGTTGCAGGGCGCATCCTGTGTCTGAGGTTGCAGGGCACATCCTGTGTCTGAGGTAGCAGGGCACATCCTACATCTGAGGTAGCAGGGCACATCCTGCGTCTGAGGTTGCAGGGCACATGCTACGTCTGAGGTAGCAGGGCACATCCTGTGAGCTCTGCTTGCAAGTTTTGAACTCATGGTTGGAGATAAATAGGAAGACAGAAACATGCAAGCAATGTTTAGATTGCTGTGGAGCATAAATAAAGAGTGAATTTGTGTGCTGGAAGCAGAGATGCTGTAGCTATTGGCAGGGGTCATATCTAATCGGCAGAGACATGGTTTTAAGAAAGTTGCAGTAAAGTTCTTTTGTCACAGTCTAATTGTCTGCATTAAAATAACTCACTTTCTGATGCATAATGTTTTTTTGTTATTTTGCACATCAAAAGACTACTACCATGATTTCCTGTAATTAATGATGAGGAATGGCATGTTACTCATAATAGTACTAAACATGAAAATGCCTAGGCAGTTCATTCATCTAATTAGCCTCTCACTAAGAAGCAACGGCTCGGACAAGAGCACTGTATGCTGCCACTTTTGTTTGAGTAACCTACATTTCCAGCACAGACATCAACAAAATGCGTGACTGACTTCCCATTCCTGATTAAAGAGTTCTAATTTGGAAAAGGCAACCATAAACATAATCACTGATCTCTCTTTTGTTATTGTTATATATATGATGGTTTACAAGTGATCTAGCATTCAGTTCAGCAGCTTTCATTGGAAGGGTGTCGCCAGGCTGGCATCAGTGCTATGTATGCAATAGATTTTTTTTATGAATACATTCCAGAATTCTTAAGGTTTACAGAGGCCACAATGTCTAGAAATGTGTAAACAACATGGTTAGAAAGAAGAATTCTCCACCAAAGGCAGCCTTTTTTATTGTTGCAATGCCCAACAGCTAAAATGGAGCATGCATTCCATATGTGTATAGGGGTAACATTTAGAGAGGTATGTAGATGTTCTAATGATAGGTAGCTTGGAAGAAACAATATGAATTTTATTTATATTTTTATTAATTTTAATATGCAAAGTACACAGCTATTGTAATATAAAACAAAAGAAATATATGGTTTGTACAGCACCAGACAGAACTGTAACAACCTCAAGTTACAAGCTCCGTCCCCAAGAAGTCAATGGCTTTGTAACTACAGTCTTTCTGCTTCTTTGTAAAACTCCTCATTAATCTCCCCCATGCAGCAAGGCTGTTATCGTACATACTCTGATTTCATCCCACTTTGATTAATACCCCAATAGCCCCTAATTTTGGCCCTTTTAAACTCCTCATGATTCTTTCTATCCACTTGAATTCTTGATGGTTTCTACAGTTTTTACACCAAACAGGATTTTTTACAAGTTGGTGCAATTTTCTTCTTATAGCAACATTCATAAACTTTTTACATAAACAGCTTACAAGCACTTATTTGTTATTCTCCAGTTTCTCCCCGACCCCAGACAATTACCACTTCCTAAACATCTCTGGCCTCTTTCCTACTATAATTTCCTAACTTTTTAGTGCAGCCCCACTAGACAGCCCCTAGGCTCTGTTGTAGTACCACCATGTATGCAGGTAGTGGCACAGAATAAATATTTCTGTTACACCCCTTTAGTGGTTAATAAGGGAAGTGAATAATTTCCAGACAGCCTAAATCTTCTTTTTCAGACTGTTACTGCCCACTTAATAATTCTTAAAATGTATCTGAGAATAGAAATGGTAGCTAGCCAAGTCAAAATGAGGAAAGCAACCTTTTTGACTAACAAGATTGAGAAAAATGCAGTTCTGCTTTGCAGAGTACATGTATCTGTGACTGCGCAAGAACAGAATAAAATGTAACTATTCCAGGAATGTATTTAATGCATGTTTGAAGCAATTGCAAAATTATGCACAAAAGATAAAAATGAAATAGAAAAGTGAATACCTGAAAGTAATGCAGTACTGATGCAGCTATGCTAATGATTGTACCAAAATTTTAATGCATGTAGATGTTATAGCAATGTATACCATCAGCCTTAAAATCAGACATCTCCTTTCTAGAGCTCCCTATAAATTCATGTCATTATGATGTCATAAAAGTGAAGGCACTTTTTTAAAGCCAGCAAAAGTACCATGTAATAACATCTACAAATGAGATCTAAAGAAGTTGACTAAACAACATTAGGAAAAAACAAATATTTGGCAAATTAGGTTCTAATGCAGTCACTGTAACATACCACATTATAAGATATTATCCAAGGACCCACCCACACCTCCACAGTGTATGTAACCAAATAACTAAGTCTGAAATTACATTACTGCCTCAGCAGCAAGTCCAAGTCCCTTTTCCTGCTCTGCTGTGCTCATCTCATGACCCTTTAGTGCAATTTAGTTATATTAACCCATGTAGTCAAGTTATAGGCAATCAATGAATCTTAAGTTACTAAATTTGTGAACCATTTAACAGATTTTTCTGTCTAAAATGCAACACATTGAATTCTCACATTCTAGTTTTCACTATGGCAGATATGGGATCAGTTGTTAATACACTACTCTTTGATTTTTGCATCCTAGCCTGCGTTACAGATGACATATTCTGAAATCTGATCCTGTGTATTGTTATCTCCGCAATGATGCTTTAATTAGTTAATTTATTAACTGGATTATTGGGCTTGTCCACAGGTCATTTTCAGCCATGACCCAGGCCAGCATGGCAGTTAAAAATTTCAACACAGAATTAAATATTTTAGAGATAATATAATAATGAAAGAGCATACTAGTAGAAATGCAGAGACAAAACTAAACAGCTGTCAATGGATACAGAAGTAAATTAGAGAACAATAAATAATATTCACAGATTAGTAACTGTAGCATGTTAACATGGTAATGAAAATTGAATTTTGTACAATTTGGACGTACATGAGGAGTCAGGTGTGATATATCATATGGTTTACATTATGTGACTATACCTCTCAACCTCTTAGCTGAAAAAAATATGGACAAAGGGAAAAACAATGGAGGAACAAAGCCCCCTCAAAAAAGGATATATTTTAAATATTGCTTTCATAAACTTAGAAGATTACTAGATTAAAATGTCTTGTGTTACCATACATTTTCAGAAGGATATGAAGTCTGAACTAAAATGCCTGTCATTATTCAGTGAATTTAGTTCACATTGATTTGCCATACAACTCCAGAAGACCACAGGTTTTATAAGGAACAGACCAAAAAATGTGAAACAAAAATGTGGACATTCTGCAAAAATCTGGACAGTTGAGAGCTATGCAATGTGCCTGATGCCTGATGTCAGGTTTTAAGCCTGTGTCAGAAAAGCAGTGCTTGTATTAAGAAAGAAATGTTGTTAGTTGATTTTTAAATGTGGTTAATTTCTGGACTTCTCTAACATTCTGAGGTAAGGAGTTCCAGTAACTCCAGATAAGTGGCACAGTGATACAGTACTAAGCCAGTAAAGTACTTTGTACTAAACTTATGTCTCTCACAACACTGTGTACATAAACCACACACAACTAAAGACGTAGGACACGGTCACGGTGAGCAGCAAGAGGTGACTCTATCCCATGTGCACAAGCACGCTCAGCTCTCCAGGCTGGAAGGGCAGACAGTCTTCAGGTCACTCAACATGGGCTAGTGATGTGACCTATATTCAGGTCCGAATATGACAGGCAAGGACCACGCAGACTCATTGATGAAGACAGAGTGGGCTGACATGGCCCTGTACTTGATGAACCCATTCTTGAGACCAAGAATGAGCTTCATCAAGCCAGAGCCCAGAATATGCCACAATATGAGGACAAGATGATCAATTTCAACAGAAAAATGATGCCACATGAAGAGGGATGATAAAATTTCATGTCATGATGAGGGGCTGTAGAGGGTGTTTAGGGGATCCAATGCCCCTCAGCATTTGATAGGCTGCACCTATTGGGACGACATTGCCTTTAGGGGCACTACTCAGCTTTACACCCACCTCCATATACATCCAAAGAAATAAGGCCACCCCATAGCTAAGCTTAAAGTATCTCAAGTCTAAAACCCCAGATGCATAATGCTATAAGGCCATTGAAACTAGACTGTCTGCTACTCAAAACCATGAAGTGGTTCACTCAAGCAGTAAACACTGTGCAATAACCAGTGGAGAACATCTTTTTGAGCAGCAAAACCCACACCATCCAGCACTAACAGAAGGTACCAGGACATCCAGTTCATCAACCATACCATGGCAAATCTCCCAAAATATCACCATTATCTGGTAAGTGGGGGACTAAAAATAGGGCAGAAAGCCTCCAACTGCAACTAACAGTGGCAACTAACTGTCAGCCAATCATCCATGTGCAGTTTATAGTCTGCCTGAGATCCCTCCCCTCCAAACCCAGGAACCCCCACTGCCTTCCTGGAGACACTGGAAAATATGAAGGTCTCTCCAACTTCCAATCTACACCCCAACACCCCACCCTACATCAACTAGGACCATTTAAACCCTCAGACCAAGCCCACCAAAAGGTAGAAAACATATACAAGGGAAGTTCTGGAACAACTATTCCTCACTCCACAAGAGGGAACTCAAACACAACTTTATGGACTCTAACATGGGGAACAAGTGCTCACACCATGGGGTTATCCCTCACTATAAAAATCAGACCATAAACAAATTCACTAAACCACCCCTCACCCGACCCAAATGCCACAAACAAAAAACCCTTGAAAGAAAAAACTTCGCAAAAAAATGTGGAAACTCAAATCCCAGACTAAAAGAAAAGGTGGCATCCTTCATTCCTGTGCCGATATAAAGAATCCCCCAGAACGCAGAAGAATGCATAACCAAAGGAACAATCCTCTCAAAAAGGATGTCATGCAAATAAACCCCCAAATAAATGGAAAATATAACCACAAAAAGAGGTGGACCCCAGCCATAAACAAATGCCATGAACATAGGAAGAGGAATCATAAAATACAAAACATAAAATAGCAAAAAAAAATGCAAGGAAAAAATCACATAAGGAAATCATCAAAAACCACTAAGACACATAACAAGGCTTAAATAGAAAAAAAAGAGGAATCTTAAAGACAAATCCTGAAGGCTAATTAATTTATGTTCTTTATAAAAGTTAGGAATGCCAAGATCCCTCCAAGATCACAACAGAAAATCAAATCCTCCCCCTCCCCACAAAAGCACAGAGAAATCTATCCCATCAGCAAAAGGGCAAATATCTATCCCCAGCAAACAAACAACAACATCTCACATCCCAGCAGGTGCAGAGCCTGAGCTCCCCACCAATCTCGTAGAGCATCACTCAAAGCCAAGCTAAAGCAAAAACCACCAATCAGAGTAGAACCAAACAACTCTAAGAGAAACTAAACCCAAACATAAAACAAAACAGCACATCCAGTCCCTCTACACAACTACAGTGCAGCAGCCATAAAGGTGGGCAACAGTGGCCCATAAACCCTGACAGCCCATAAGCCTGACTAGCTTGGTCTGCAAATGCTGACCAAGAGTGACAAGCTGGACCTCATAAATAAAAATACTGGGGACCCGGAAATCACTGATAAAGATATTGGGACCACCAAACACCGGATCTTACCCTTTTTTCTTTGTTAACTTTGGAGATCCTGATTTTGTCGAGGGAAACAGCTCCCAAGGCTGGAGGAAGGTGCTCCTTAAGCCCCCCCTGGACTTACAATACCCACACTCTAGCTCTTATATACAAGCTCACCAGCTCAATATATTAGCCATTATCACTAAGCTCAGGAAACCCCTACTCAACTCATGGAACCCACGACTGGCTCAAGGACACCACCCACATGGTTTGAATTGCTGAGCCCAATCAAACTCCAAACCAGTTACAAGTGGTGTCCCACAAGGCTCAACCTATACCGCAGGGGTACAGGCCAACCCGGAAGGACTGTGGCTGACAGGAAAGGATGGTATGACTGAAGATGCAGACCACAATACTGCAAAACTGGCTCCGACTCACTCTCCAGCACACCCCAAAACAAAAAAGGGCCAGAAACAGACAATGGGTGCCAGCTAAATGCCAAAAAGCTAGCTAAAAAGTGTATAAAAATCCCCATCCAAAAACAACAATCACAATTACAAATTACCATTGGTGTGAAAGATTAAGTACAGAAGAAGTAATTAGGACCTGGAGACCCAAGTTGATAGTAATCTTCATGACACAACCTAAGAAAAACATTTTTATATAGCCCACCATTATAGCCCACCACAATTCATCATCAGGGGATTCTTGGCGCCATCTCTTTACTCACTCATCCCCACTCCTGGCCAGTATCCCTCCTTTTGGGATGTACCTTACCCTTACCAGACAGCAGCAGCAACTGAGACCCCCAAAAAAGACCTCACCAAGAGAGGATGAAAGAGGCTCAAACAGATGAAATATGCTGCGGTTAAAGAAACTCAGCTCTACTCAGTGGCATACCGCCTGTTCCAGGATCTGATCTGTGCCGTATCGTATAATGTCCTGGTCAGATTAATGGAATGGCTGCCCGAATTAAGAAAATCCAAATCCCATGGAAGCCCCGGAGCTGAGTTGCTTGCTCTGAACTAAATAGGACAGAAATAAATGACATGCTCTGGCTGGACAGATTCATAACTGGAGAGCCCTTCACTCTGGGAATAAAATCCAGTCCCCTCTAGGTCTCGTCAACTCCTCATTGACTGAGGAATCTTGATGAGATGATGGATGGGAGTAGGGGTGACCTTGTATCCCTGTGTCACTGTGTCACTGTGTACAGACTACAGAGACACAGTATACTAAAAGAAAAAGGGCAAAAAAAATAAATTTAAAATGGGTGGCGAAAGCCAAACACATTCTGGCTAGGCTTATAAATGCCCTAGGGCAGATAGCCTAGTATGAACCTATGCTTTTTCTTTTTTTTTGGTATGTGTAACTGATAGTACAGGGACCAGATAAAGCTCCACGCACTAGAGAATTATAACTGGGCCTCCTCAGTCATAGCCTGTATTATGTGTTCTTGACATGGATGCTAAGATTCATCTCCTGAGCTTCACTCACTAGGTGAATTTCTTGGCATCCACAACTTGAACGGATAACAAGCTGGCTACAGTCAGAGGCCCAATCACAATCCTGCATGTCTCGCATGCTGCAACAGCAGCTCCCTTCCATGGCTAGATGTATCATTTCTCTAGGTACTGCCTTTGAACACTTTATCCATAGCTTAGACAAATTTTGCCCTACTACATTTAACTGTAAAGAAGACAAACTGTTTTTATACTGTAACTGATAACTCCACGAAATACTAAAAGGCACATTATTTCCTCATTTAGTTTATCACCACTGCGTTAAATACATTCCAGTAACTACACCTGAAAGTATTCCAGGTGTTTATTTGTTCATGTTATTGCAGTAAGCTGAATGTGCCCTGTAGGAACCCAGTGCAGAGATCCAAAATACATCTATTTAGTTTAATAACAGCGTCAGATACAATGTTTTCAAGTGCAACTTTTTATGACCACACAAACGCATCAGCACATGGTAAAAATTTGACTCTTATATGCATTTTCCTTTTTTAACTTTTTAAAATCCACACATTTAAAACCAGTTCCCTTATGATATGAAGTTTATAGCTGTTTAACCATTATGTTCATTATAAGATCTCACCTCACTGACATTCTCAACATTGCTTTCCATATTTTGATCTGGATTCTTTGCAATATAGAAAACACTATATGGTCACACCAACACTTTAGAGCAACGTTTGGTGAAATATATAATTATTATTTATTGGTATATCTTCTTCTAGAATTATGCTAAGTGAGCCTGTTATATAAGTATCCTTACTGTGACTATTGCTTCCATGTAATAGTGTACCCACATGGCTGGCCAATCCTTAAAGTGATCCTTTCCACATTTTTCTCAGATGTTGAGGTGGGAGGTTGACATAATGGTTAAGATGTTTACCTTACAAACACAAGGTGCAGGGTTTGATTCTTACATGGGGTAATTAACTAGGCTTAAAATGGCCTACAAGAATAGTTAGCCTAGTACTAATCCATGAACCTATGTTTTCATCAGAACTTCCAGTAAATATTTTACATGTTGCTTTAGTCAAAATGAATGCCTGTTTGTAACGTTTTCCCAATGCAGATTCTGCCTTCAGAAAATTCTAGCATTTTGGTATTATACCCATATTAATAAATAGATGAATGATTTCATCATACCAGATCTAGGAATGAAATGTTTGATTGGTCTTTTTCTTCCTTAGATATGGTCAAGCTATTGGTCTTTTTCTTGCTACATTGGTCATTGATCCTTCGATATAGTCAAGCTACTGCCCTGACAGTTTGTAGGAGACTGCAGGGGATATGTTGACTACATCATGTATACTTGTTGTGAGGAATCTGGACAGATGCTTCAGGTATTGTGAATAGTTAGTCAGGTACATACTGAAGGGGGCATTGAGCTCAATGATTAGTCTAATGAGGACCGAGTAGAGTGGAATAATGACATCTTTGGACCTAGATGCCATACGCTTGCTTATAAGCTTGCACAACATAGAACGATTTCTTTACTACATTAGACATATGGTGGTCAAAGGCCAAGTCACTGTCTATAAGTGTTTTCAAACCCCTGACCACTGGGTCTACCCTAAGGGTTGTATTGTCAATGTAGTAATTTCAGCAGGTGGCAATCCTTTCTGACAGATAGTATTATGCAGTTCTTGGCACTGAGTTTTAGAACGTGACTCTGGCACCAATTATTAGTCTGTGTCATGCTTTTCTTGGAGGGTATTTCATGGGGGGGTGTTCTTTGAATGCAACTAGCTTACAATTGTCTACAAACATAGTCATCCAGAGGCCTATGATGTTAGCCTTTACTTCAGAGAAGTACATGCCAAAGAGGAGCACTCCCATCAACTGAGACCTGGGGGACTCTGCAAGTGACCTGCCATTTAATGGAGGTAGACTCCTCTATACTGATTTTTTGGGTTCCTATCTGTGAGCCAGCTGGCTATCCAGTGAGTGACACTGGCTTATACCTAATTTCTTAAGCTTAACTAGAAGGCCCGAGTGGGGTAATGTGTCAAATCTGTTGTGCAGGTCAAGGTCAAAGTAGGCAGTATACACATTTTTGCCCTCATTTATTGCTGTGATGACCTCCTTGAAGAAGTCCACAAGGATTACTAGGTATGATCTACCCTTAATGAATCTAAACTGAGTTGGATACAATGTCTGAAGGTTACCTGTGTTGTCATTTTTTGTGATATTTGCATAGTCATCTTACCATAACAATAGGTGTTCAAGCGCAGTCACTTTTGCAGTCATAACTTTAGGGATCTCTGTCACAGGCTGAGTCCAGCATCCAACCTGACCTCAGAACTCCACACCCCTCCCCCATAACCATATCAGCACCACCTTGGTTGGACATCATTATATAACAAGCATATGCTGTGGTCTGTGCCATCTTTGGATCCCTTTTGCCCCCATCAGGTCCGTGTTTAGCCTAATTAATGATCCGTTAATACTGAAAGATCACCAGGGAAGGGTATGTGACCTGGAGAATCCTTGCCCTCTTGAAAAGCCTGAGCAAGGAGAGGAGAAAAAGGAATAAGGATATGGAGTGGGGTGAAAGGCAAGTAGCACCCACCTTGGTCCCTAAGTCTACCAAGCAGTGGAGCAGAATCAGGAGTGCAACAGTGACCATTGCAACACCCACACACACACACACACACACACACACACACACACACACACACACACACACACACACACACACACACTCATGTGTGAGCGAGTGTGCGTGTGTGTGTGTGTGTATGCATATGTGTGTGTGAGGGGGACAGACAGACAGACACATGCATGCTCGTGCATGCGCACACACGTGCCTGTATACAGACAGATGCACACACTCACAAAGAGACATAAACACACATCTAGGCTCAGTGTGAATGGTTGCTAATCCATCTTTTGCAAATCTTTTGGCTATAGCAGAAAACTAATGATGCAGGTGAAAGCCTATGCAGGCTCCATGCAGTATGGAAGTCAGCCCAGCTGGAGACCAAATGAGATAGCCAGCTATGAATGGTAACCTTCTCACAGTAACACAAAAGATGTCTCTATACTGCAAATGTCCCTTAGTGAAAATTCAAGCATCCTAATCCTGAAATACTGTTTTTATTTATATATTTTAACAAAACTCAATGAAGAGGGAGGGTTGGCATAATGGTTAAAGTCTTTAACTCATAGATAGAAGGTACAGGGTTTGATTCTAACCTCTAGTTATGGGCTAGGCTTGTAATTGTCTGCAGAATGATAGCCTAGTATTTACCTATGAACCTTAGAGCATTTTGCATAACACTTCTCTTATTAGCTCAGTAGCCTTCATGCCTCAGGAGGTAACAGTAAGGGACATCTGGTGTTGTACATGTCCTTCCTGTGGCCGGCTGCATTGAGGTTTTGCAGATATTAGCACATTACTGCTGAGATCACAAAATATCACTGCTCTGTAAAACAGGCATGCTTATTTTGTCTCACGTCCTGAGGAAAGGTCTTCAGCCAAAGCAGTAATCTATAGCTGGGAGTAACCTTTATGATTTATTCAACTAGACATTACTGCATTGTTTTTTTTAATTAATTTTCAGTAAGTTCTTTCAAGGACTATTTGTGTATTATGCTTTTGTTATGGCATTGTTGTACTGTGTATGTCTGAATCATTTCTCTTTGTAAAGTTAATGTGGTTTGGCACCAGTATGTGACAACATGCTCGTTGGCAGAAGTTCAAAAGACACATTTAGTAATGTTTTGAATCCCTAAGGACATAGCTACCCTAATGAGGACTGTCAAATGCCTGATTGTGTCTGTGTTATTTGTGCCTTCTGTTTTCATATTTCATGTACAATCTGTTCCAAAATAAAGGTACATTTATGTATGGAATTTGTACTTCTTAGTCTGACTTGACTTCTGGGTTATTTAGCCTCATGGTTCTGCTTCTTACTAGGTTCATTCCTCACAACAGAGTAATCGGGTCAAGCCACAACCATTGCATTCAGTGGATAACATTGCCTTGACTGAATTAGATCAACAGGAAAGAGCTTGGTGTCAGAAATGTAGCTGTTATTCTACTTGTCTGGGAGTTCTGGTTTCGTACTTGACCATGCTTTGACACAGTGTGGTAGTAATTGTGCATATTCAGGGTACCTACTACACAAGTGCACCCACTGATGGTGTACAGATCTGCTAACAGATTGTGAACATGCTCCTATTAGTGCAAACTGCATTTTGTTTATTATCCAAAGGTAATTATAGGGTGGAATATGTGGTGACCCCTGAGCGGGAGAAGGGTAGAAGGTACCTTAGTTGCATTTTTTCTCCTCCTATCTTGATGCTTTATCCTGTCTCAGGCTAAGCTCATGTGCTTGAATACTACAGTAATTTCTTGGTAAGTGCATCAGACAGTTATTTTTTCAGAGCTATTTTATGTTTATGGACTCTGATTATTTTTATTTATAAAGTCTTTTAAATTTTAATTGGATGCACATTATGCAACTGAAAGGCTAATGAGGAGTTCACACACAGGTAGCATTTTAAGTACATATTCAGGGCAGATGTCCCAGATGCAGGCAATTTGCAGTCATTTGGTTTTTGAATGTGGGCTCACAGTCAGGAGACTTGAATTTTCCCATGATATTTGTTTCTTTATTGTTTGTTTTTTCTGTTTTTTTTTCCTATTTAGTTCAAGAAAGCATAGTAAATTATTCCTCACAAAGTCTGTGTTAATATGACTACTCAAATTTCTTGTTTAGTTGGAATATCTTTTAAATGATGGGGTAATTATACCATTATCAGTACTAGATGGTGCTGGGACTCTTGGCACCTTACTGACATTAGTAAGAATGTAGACAACATGAAGTTACCCTGTTTTACTTATTGTTTACAAGAGATCCACTTTAAAATTGTGTGTCCACTTACATAACTAGAGCTGGTTTTACAACTAAAGGATCAAATAAAGGCCAGTTCACCTAGCCAGTTAGCAAATTATATTTCTGCATTAATCCTTCTCCGATATTCAGATGTTTCTGTTTTGTCCAGTTTCCAGCACTGGTTCCTTTAGAGTGTACATATAAATTTCCTTTGCTGTCTCTTCATATGACTTCAGAGCAGACTCCTTAGTATTTTTTGTTGTCCCTCTATTTACAGCATTTATTCTGCCAACATCTTTGCACATGTAGGGTCTCCAGAACTATAAACAGTCCCCAAGGTCTGGTCCCATTAACAGGTTTCATGAAGATTAATATCTTACTCTTTGCTAATAATCACTTCTTCTGAAGAATCCAGGATTCTTTCCTTTCTGTCTTTTTTCAGACAGTAGACTTTTCAATCTTCTGCAGTAATTATTGAATTACACTTAGTAGATACTATTCCATGATAGCGATATCTTCAATTAGACCAAGTCCACTAGTACTACTGTGTCTGAAGTGCCACCTAGTAGAATTAAAATTAAGTAAAGTAATTTACTGTAAATGCTGTATGTTCCAACCCATGTATGGTTATAGTCTCTCTATTTCTCTCTCTCTGTCTATATATATATATATATATATATATATATATATATATATATGTATATATGTATATAAAATCTATATATGAGTGCATTACAAATATTGAGTGGAAGAATGGTCAGCACTCACTATATCGACCACTTCAAAATGAAACTCCAGTGAAACACACAAATAAATCGAAACTTAACCGTTTACAAATGAAAAACAAATGCTGTCATTTTAAGACAAGTTAAGGGTAAAAAAAGAAACTAAATTATCAATAACACCAGATCAAATTTCTTTGCATTCTGGTGCTCTTATTTAAAAGGTTTTTTGTAAATTAATGTGTAGAGTTAGGGATAGGGCCAATATTAGGGTTAGCATGATTGAATAAGTTGGGGAAAGCCTGCTGGGTACAGGATTGTGTAGTGAATTATGCATTTCTGAATACTCCACAGTTAGTTCACTGCAAAATGGATATCACATATCACAATGACTGTAATTAAATTTTTGTTGAGGACGCTGATTTACGGTTCTCAAAATATGAAATTCCATTTCAACGAAATTAAATGTCTGAATTATACCCAATGATTTTTTAAGTGTAATTTCTATTCATTGTCATGCTTTCATTAGAGATTTCTAGTGCTTCTTTGTATATTCACAATTAAAATTGTTTCTAAACAGAAATAAAATCAGTAAAGCAAGATTACATTAGCATAAGTAATAAATATGAGACGTAATGCATGTTGTGGTGAATTAGTGAGTGTTCTGGCCTACAATAGCAAACTGCAGGAAAACTGCACATTTTTCAATACTCATAGAATCCAAATTTAAGGCTTACTAATAGTTTCTCAGAAAATTAAAAAAATAGTGTCCCTCCTTCACTTCAGTACTAATAATGTCACCTCTTCACTATTATATGTGCAATACAAAATTTGCTAATACTTATCTGAAAGGTACATAACTCCAGAACTTAGCATATCAGAATTAAGTATACACCCTTTCAAAATGGGGGATCCGTCCTTCCATCCCCCAAGTCATATTATACAAGCTTCAGATTTTCCCCAACGGTGACCAAAGAACAAACTCCAGTAAAAAGCTATAGCCAACAAAAAGAGGAGAAGACTTCAGTGAAATTTGGCAAATGCAGAATTCAGCTGAATGGGCTCTTAAGAAATCAGTCCAACATATGAATGAGTGTTTGTGATACATATGGTGTATGTATCTGGGTGTATCAACATGTATCAAGATTATTTTTGAAAGAAATTATCTGAGTGGCTGTAAGATGAAGCCTATTCCTTAAACACAGACAATATTGTTAAATCTGTCTGTTACTTTTTGCTGTTATTGACATTTATTTTTTAGTACTGGGTTTCCAAATAGGGCATTAGCTCCCGCAGAATGCTTTCTAAGTATAGACTTTCAAACAGAACTGGATCAGACTTTGCTGCATAGTTCAGGCACAAGTTATCTCTGCGTAACCTGTAACATAAGATAGATAAGATGAGATTCCTTTATTGTCACTGCACAAGTAGAATGGAATTTGTAGCAGTCCTCCTAACGTGCATTCACATATAATGAACATGAATAAATAAGAGAATAAATAAGAGAATACAGTATATAAAATATCAAACCATAGAATATAATGCAATGCAATGCAGTAAACAACTAAGTTATTGCACTTGGGTATAATTGCACATGAAAGGAATAAGGTAAGGCACACAGGAATGTAAACATATACCTTATAGTGCAAATGGCTAAATAAGAAGTAGGTAAGACATGGAATATAATAATTCTTGAAACATTTCTCAACAGTCAACTACACATTTTCCAGCAGGGAATTATTGTAACCTTTTACGTTCATAGGTTCATAGATTAGTACTAGGCCAACTGCCCTTGTGGGCTATTTTGAGCATAGCCATTTACCCCATGTGAGACTCAAACCCTGCACCTTGGGTCTGTAAGGTAAACAACTTAACCATTATGCCAGCCTCCCACAAATTATTTATCAGAACTGGGATATGAACCCATGTCTCTAACTGGAGACCAGAATTCCCATGAGCCATGGAAGCAGCTTAACCCTTGAGCCTGATGACATAGACCACTCTGCCATCCTGGCAGTCAAAAGTGGAGGCTCATTGAAATTTTGGAGTCAGTGTGTTAGGCAGGGAGATGCACACACACACACACACACACACACACACACACACACACACACACACACACACACACACACACAGCAGTGGGCTGGAGTGAGATTAGAACCCATACCTGTTTAGTCTTATATACTACAGATCACAGTATTTACAGCATGTACCACAGCTGAAGTTGAAACACTTAAACTGAAGTTTAAGTTTTTCTTATTCCGATGTGACAGAATGTAGGATGGTATCCATGGTACTGAACCTACCAGTTTTAACTACCTTCTCTAATCTGATTTATCAGTTTGTAGAACAGAATATTGACATCCAATTAATAATTCTTGCACTGTGGCATGAAATTATTTAATTTTGGAACATAATGAAAGAACTTATGATCAGATTAGTCAGAAAGCAGGAATAATAATTGTTAACATGCTTGATAATTTTAGCAGGAGTAAGGAATAAAATAGCAGGCTGCTTAGTCTTCTTGGCATCCTTTCTTAACCTTTGACCTACCATTTGCAGTACCCGTTTATTGCACTAGCAGGTGGTGTGAAGTAAAATCACTGTATAGTGTGATTTGATTCAGCTGTTCTGCTCAGATTTTATATTTCTAGTGACATTGATTTATTAATAATTTTTATCTGTCAAGAGCATACCCCAGAGTGTTATATTTTTAAGTACTGTTTTTAGGTGTCTAGCTGTTATGACTTGTCAGACGTGCTTATATTTTACTATTTTTAGATTAATTGGAAGTTAAAAACTGTGTGGGAGCACCTCTAATTTCTTGGAGTGTGTGCACTGTTCTGTTTATGTCTGTTCCATTCACTGACTACCCAAGTACTCATCAAAACTAGTCACTGAGATGCTCAAAAATCAACTATTGCATTTAATTCAGCTATTTTATAATGATATGGACTGAAGCTGTCTGGACACATGTATTGCTGAGTTGCGTAACAAATTTGCTGGAATACAGAGAATTCGTCCATTTAAGACCGCAAAGGAGTGCTTACTTGACTATAAAGCAGATCAAACTGTGTTTGTTTTTCTTTAATTACTGGGTTATCTGTTGTACTTCACATGCATTCAGAACCATTTACTTTGGCACTCAGTTAATTTATATAATCCTGTACTATGAACAAAACATGGTGGGAGGTTTGTATAATCAACTGTCAGCCTATTTTTCTGGTAACAGGCAAGATAAGCTTAGGTTAATGTGTTATATGAAGTGCATATGAATGTTGGATTCCTTTGCTGTGATCATGTTTACAGGGGGTTGATAATGGTATGTAGTGTATGCTAAATCTGTAGCTCACAATAAGGCATTCATTCACTCTTGTACTGCACGCTGAATTATGGCACAGTCCTTGCAGAATGTCACAAGCTTCCATTTTTAGTTGTGTCCCTGTTCTTGTTGATTTGTGAAGTTCTTTCTAAGGCTGTATCATTTCTCTGCAGTAAAGGCACACTTTTAAAACTTTTCTTTACACCTGATCTGCATATTGTTAATATTGGTATCAATGAATACAGCCATCTTTTCCCTGTTCTGATTGTCCTCTGAGATGTTATACTGTATGTCAGAATGTGCTTATACACGTGAATACACTTTACTACTGGAGGGTTTGTTTACTTGGGACTCAGCGTACAAGAGCTTAACACTGTTTTACTGGTGTATTAAAGATGCATTTGTTAAACTGCATGCTGTTGGAAAGAAAACATTGAAAAAAAGTTTCTAAATTCTAAATTTTGACACTGGGTATATACATGTCTGCAAGCCTTTTTTCTAGTGTTTTCATATTGTTTCAAACTTTTCCTCTAAGTGCTTTAGCATAACACCGTAGTACAACTTTTACAAAAGACTGGAAGAATTTTTAAGAAATGTTTATCTTTAAATAGATGACTATATTTATTAATCTTAGCTAACAAAATGTATTTTTAAAATATAACATGTTTTATTCAATTAGGTTTATATACCATATTAAGAGTGTAATTAAATTTTATCCATTCTGTGATGCCTGCTTTATCCTCTGCTTGGTCACAGGAGAGGCAGCGATTATCCTGGCAAATGATGGCTGCAAGGTAGGCATTCAGTCTTGGACTAGACAACATTCTATTAGAGGACACATGAAAACACATGCTCACACACTAGATGTATACCTAGACCTTGGCTAGGCTTAAAATTGCTTGCAAGGGCAGTTAGCCTAGTACTAATCTATGAACCTATAATGTGTACTACACAATGTGATGAGTTTATAATAATAGTGTCTGTCTCTTCTGAAGGATATTTGTTCTTTGTCATTCATCAGCTTAGGCTGACCAAACCATATAAAAGTTGATAGTGTTAAGTTATTATATCACATACTTGTGATTTGTTGTTGCTGCTTTTGCTGTTGTCGTGGAGCTTTGCCCCTTATGGTTTCCTTTAAAAAATAGGTTCTACCTATCTGGACAACCAAATCAGCAAAAGATAAATAAATAGCTAAGTAGAGTTCTGATGAGCATCTACTTTACATTTCGTAAGAACTCACAACAGGATAAGGCTTTGCTTCCTCATTCTGGAGTAAGTCTGCTAAGTGGGTGGAAGTTTCCTACTGCGATACATTACATGATAATCTTTATTTTGGTCTGTTGCTTAGTTCAGCGTTGCCCCATTACTTAAATCTAAAGGATAAATCTGTGCCATTGCCAGTGCAGTTTTTTTTTGTAGTCTGGATTGGCCATTTAGAGAATGTATGCTATAGCAAATTCATATGGTAAGTGTACTCTTTAACTACATCCAGTCTACCGGAATATCTTCAGCTGTTGTCGTACAAGAACTATATATTGAAAACACTATTGGTGCCTTGTTGGTTGAAAGGATTTATGTTAAGGAATTCAACTGTTATGATCACACAAGGAAACTCTGCAAAAATAATGCTGAAAACAAAAAAAGAGGTTGATGTTGGTCAAAAACACAAACAAAACTGTGTTTGCAGGGAGGAAGATCTTCCCTGCATCCCTAAGTATTCTAAAAGTGGTATGACTAGGTCTGGGAAGAAAACTTCCCTACCCACAAAGTTCCATGATCACAAATTACTACAGCCAATATGTCTGACTGAAATGGCGTTGACTATTTATAGTTAACTGCTTTTTAATAATATGTCATCATTTAAATGTATGTATCTGGTATAAATCTTCATTATATTGACATTTGTGAATGTTACAGGATGCTGGTTTTAATTATTTTTTCATACCTTGTTAGTGGTTTACAAACAGTATCAACATTTTCTTAAATATTGAGAAAAAGGTCAGAAAATATTTTTCTTTTGAAATATCAAAGTAGCAGTTTTCACAATACTTTTACAGAAGCAAAACTTTTGAAAACAGGACAGTCCTGCAAAATTAGGGAATGATGATAACCATGTGGACTTTGCTCAGTGAAGAAAATTAATTTATATATATGTGTGTGTGTGTGTGTGTGTGTGTGTGTGTGTGTGTGTGTGTGTGTGTGTGTGTGTGTAGCCATTCACTGAACTGACAGTTTTCTATGCAGAAAATAGACTGTGTTTGGCATTTACAGGGTCTGTATAGGAGTGAATATTTTATCTGCATATCCAGATGGGAGGTGAGGTCTAAATGTCTTGATGGACTAGGTCAGGGCTAAACATTATGGTGGACTAGGATGTTAAGCAAGGTCATTATGTGTTTTCAACACTCACCATTCCATGAGGGATGAGAATATATCTGAGACTGTAGCATTTTCTTTCCATGATGCTGATTTGACTATTAGCATCAATATATTAAGTTTGCCAACTTAGGTGGGATCAGAGCTTCCTTGTAGTGAAGATATGCAACTGTAACTATTCCCAAAGCAATCATCATCATACCTATTTACTGTATGGTGATGTGTTTTGATACTAGGTTCTACGTTGGGTGTTTCCAAGGTTATAATTTATTATGTTACAGAGGTAAACATGCTTCATAATTCTTTGAACAGGGTTGGGGGCTGGCATCATGATTAAAGTGTTTACCTCACAGACGTAAGGTACAAGATTTGAGTCTCACCTTTGGAAGGGAAATTGCCTAGGTTAAAATGACCCTAAAGGGCAGCTAACTTGGCACTTATCTATGAACCTGTTTTCAGTACAGTAACCTTTTAGTAAACAGCCATAGTTAACATATATTCTCTTCAAAAAGCATATTCAGTGAAAGAAATGTTTTGGAAAATGCTTTATTTACTTCTTTTTTCTGCTAACTGGATTTTGTTCTGAAGTGAGCAAAAAGCAAAGTAACCTGATAACTTTTCCTTGCTAGACATTTTGAGATATATCATACAACTGCTATTACATGAAGAAACATGTAAAAGACTTAAAATTGATATTGAAGAGCTGATTAAAAAGAGGTAAAGTAGCTCATTAGATAATGTTAGATAAATGAACAGTTTGATATCATTGCATTCTTCATTAACTGACCTAGGCAGTTCTGGGTCTCAGTTGAGCAACGTTAAGTGAGCTGAATTGTGCATGGAGCCACAGTGACAAAGATGACCTAAAACTCTGTTACAGGCACTTTGGATATTTAGCAGAGGAAAATGAGTAGTAACTGTTGCAGCTAACATGCAGCTCATCTGATTAAATATTTGAGCTACTTCAAGATAGCATCCTTCTCAAGGTTACATTTTGTTTCTCTGCTGCACATAACTCTTTTCCTTAGACCTTCACATTGATAGCAGCAAATGTCTAAGCTAGACGCAGATGTTACATAAAATAGTACAGTAAGGAAGGCCTGTGGCCTAATAGGTATCCGTTGTCTGTTTTGGGGTGTATCATTTTCCATTAGACAAGCAGGAAATGAACATTCCTACATAGAAAATAACATCATGGTGGCACAAGTCAATGCTAGGAGTCTAAATAAAAAGATGCCAGAACTTGGGGCTGTCTTGCAAATATTTGCATTTGTATAGTTACTGCTGCTCATCCTGTCAGGATAAAACAGACAAGCAGTTGCGGGTTCAGTTCAAGCAGCTTTATTATATACAGACACATCAGGATCAAGGCTTATTAACTTAAACTTAAATAAACTTATAAACAGACTGACTACTGCACTTATACATGTTAACACTCTGGCTATTCTCTCAAAATGGCACTGCTGTCTGCATGTGATGGCTGTTTATGTGCACTTGCCTACACTTGGAAATGCTTCTGAAAGCTAACACACAATCTGTTCTACATCCTCCCTCTTTCAGAAATAGGCCATACACTAAAATGACAATATTCATTTGCATGCAGTTGTACAGAAATTATTCTTTAACATGCAGTTATACAGAACTAATTCTTTGACATGCAGTCAAGCAAAAGTAAACAAATAAAACAATCATGCCCAGGTTGCTGTATATTTTACACCAGGTCTAGAAATACGACCTGATCATGTAACATAAAAATTAGAACTGTATCTTGCAACAGGGACTGTCTTTAAGGAATGTTCAACTTTAGTGACATCTGGGATGTCATCAGAAATGGGAATAGGTACTGAGACATGTTCTTCAACAGGACCATTGTCTGGGTTTCTCTGAGATCTAGAGTCTGTATCACAGGTATGATGCTGCGATATCGAGTCAGACACTAGAAGAAGATGCCTGCATTTTCTCCTGTATTCTATGCCCTCAGATTCCACTAAGTAGGATCTCAGCTCAGCACATATACTTTTCACTTTACCAATTTGATCAAAGCCTTTTTCCGTTTGCATCCTCACCGTCTTTCCTTCTTTCAACAGATGAAGAAATCTGCTCATTTTATTATAGCTGGACTTCTGAAAGGAACTCTTCTTAAATAGTTGGGCTTTGATTGCTCTGTTGATTTCAGCATTAGGCACCAACAAACTAGAACTGATAGGCAAGGTTGTTCTCATTTGCCTAGATAGAAGTCTCTGAGAAGGCAAGCCAAGTAGGTTATCATGGGGTATATTTCTGAGATTAAGTACATTCAAGAAGATATCAGTATTGTCACGCTTTGACCTCTCTAGTACTTGCTTTGCACTCTGTACTGCACGTTCAGCCAGTCTGTTTGACTGTGTGTATTCTGGACTGCTAGTTTGTTTGTGTCTTTCGGCTTTTCCAGCTTAGGGGTCACCACAGCAGAACTCCGGTCCGCTAATGATTGGCAGTAGATTTTTTACGTGCCGAGTTTGCCAGCCCTGATGCACAACCTTCAATGAAGGTACGCCCATTCACGTATGCCTCCACACAGAAGAAGCTGAGAATCGAACGGGACAACATCTTGCTGTGAGACGACAATGCTACCGCAGCATCACCACCGCATGGATAAAGTACAACGCTTTTGCAAATTTCTGAAATAATTGACTGGTAAACTGGGTACTGTTGCCAGAAATAACTTTGTGTGGACTCCCATGGACTGAAAAGTGATGTTTCAACTTAATAACAGTACTGGATGTTATGTTAGGTAGCAAATTAATCTGAAATCAGTTTGAATAAGAGTCTACCAACACTAAATAATGCTGATTGTTCCACTCAAGTACGTCAGTGGCTACTGTTGACCAAATTAGTTCAGGAATCTGGCTTAGCTAAAGTGCCTCTTTTTGCAAATGCAGTTTAGTATTATTGCATAGTGAACAAGATGGAAGCACTTTATCAATGTCTTTTGACAGAGAGGGCCAAAATACTAGTCCTCTCGCCCTTCTTTTGTTAGCTTCGAAACCTGGGTGGCCACGATGCAAAATCTGAATGTATTACTATTGTAAGGAAGTAGGGACAATAATACCATCTTTCATCAGCATCTCATCTCTGTAAGGAAAATAAGGTTGCACTTGTTCGGTACATAAGATTGCTTTGACAGCCATCCAACATTGATGAAGTGGTTGAGCTTCTGCAAAATTGGATCAGTCTTTGTATGATCTCTCAGCTCATCAAGTCTCGTGGTAGAAAAATTATGCACTTCCATTACATTAAAGTCAAAATTCTCTGCATGGTATTTATGGGTAATCTGGATAAGGTATCAGCCAGATAAAGAAGTTTGCCCTTGTATAGAGAAATTTTGAAGTTGGACTTTTGTAATCTGAGCATCATTGTTTGTAGTCTTGCTGGAGGTGTATGCATAGGCTTCTTTAAAATAGTGAGTATAGGTTGACGATCAGTCTCAATCTGGATAGCTTGGCCATAAATATAATCATGGAACTTCGAACATGTGAACACAACTGGAAAAAGTTCCTTCTCAATTTGACCATACTGCATTTCAGTCTGAGTAAGAGTTCTAGATGCATAGGCAACTGCTCTGCCCTCTTGAAGAATAAAAATAACTGCACCAAGGTCAAACTTTGAAGCATCACAAGAAAGAGTTACTGGTTTTTGGACATCATAGTACCTCAATGTAGGTGGATGGGCAATTTGCTGTTTGAGGTTATTAAATGCTCTCTGGTGCTGTTCCAACCATGACCAGGCAACATTTGTGCAGGTCAGCTCTCTTAAAGGCACTGATAACACACTGAAGGCAGGTATAAACTTGCCCAAATAGTTAACCATATCAAGGAAAAGCTGTAAGGCTTGGACATTGTCTGGAGCTGGCATCTCAAGAATGACTGCTTGTTTGGAAGGGTCTGGTCATAAGCCTGTACTGGTAAATAAATGACCTACATAAGTAACTTCTGGTAGCCTGAATTTACATTTCAGAAGATTGAACTTCAAGTTCACTTCACGCGCTCTGTCCAGAACTTTCCTGAGGTTTCTGTTATGCTCTGCTTCCCTATTACTTCCAACTAGTAAATCATCCACTATTATAGCACACGGATAACCAGAAAAAATTGCTCCATTGCATGCTGAAAAATGGAGTACTGAATGTAGTCAGTAGTGAAGATTTGCAATGAAGTATTACTTACCAAAATTAACTCTTTGCATCCAAGCCAGAAAAAACAGTGGCATTTGGCATGAAGGTGGCAACCACCTTGACTGTATGCATAGGATGATGAGGTCTCTTTAATGCTTTGTTCAAGTCACTTGGGTCAATGCATATTCTAATTTCATCTGAGCTTTTCTTATGAGCAACTACCATGGAAGACGCCCACTCAGTTGGTTCTGTGACTGGATAAATCACACCTTGCTTCATCATCTTATCTAACTGGACCTTGACTTTGTCCTGCATAGCTATCGGAATTCTCCTCACTGGTCTGACCACTGGACTGACCTCTGGGTCTACTTTTATGGAGTACACTCCTGGAAGTTTGCCTAGCTTGTCATTGAAAACATCAGCATACTCTGAGAAAATAGCATCAGTGAAGGTGGAACTGGGACATGTGCTTACATTTGGTTTGAATTTCTTCAGCTCCATAAGCAACAGGCTTTGCACAATGCAGAATTAGCTAAATTAAATTGTTCACCAGCTCTTACTCTAGCAAATGTGTCTGCCGACATAACATATCACTTTGAACCAGTGTCCACCTTAAGTTCAGTGGGTTTACCATTGATCAGTACAGTACAAAACACTTTGTTCTTTGCCAAGAAATCTACTACATTAACCTTTTCACCGACCACTGATATACCATCTACATAGAAAGTAGGGTTGCAGCTTTCTACATGATCAACTTGGTTTTTTGACCGACCTTTCTTAATAACTGAATGAGGCTTGCTTAATTTAAAAAATTTTGAAAGTGGTTCCATTTTTTACACTTGTGGCATTCCTGACAAAATGCTAAGGCCTCTTTTCTTTTAGACTCATTATTGGCACCACAGTTACAACACTTAACAATAATACTTGACTTGCGTTTTGCTGATTCATCGTTATACTGCACTGAGCATGTCTGTTTTGCTGAGCTAGTCTTAGAACTTGCTGGAAAGGTACGGGTCCTCCCTGGAAAACCAGCAGGGGCTGCAGCTGTCCTGTGCTTAGGCCTGGTTTTGCTAGCCACATGCTGCATGCTGTCTACACTTGCTCTAGAGGCTGCCAAAACCATGCTCTTATCACTTGCAAGCATACTCGCATGCCTTTCTGTAAGCTCATAGATTTGACGAATCTTTATACTTTGCTCAATGTTAAATCACTGCCATGAAGCAAAATATTTCTCACTGCAGCATTACTAGCACCACATACAAGCCTGTCTTTTATCAACTCATTTTCAGATCACCAAATCTGCATGTTTTAGCTTTATTTCTCAAGTTAGTGATATAAGCTGCAAAAATTTCTCCTGTCTTTCGGTCTCTTGTATAAAATAAGTGCCTCTCAAATGTAACATTTGTCTGGGGGTTAAACATTTCTTTAAATTTACATTTCAAGCACTCAGGGTCCTTTCTTGATTATGCCGGTACAACAATATGGCTGGTTTCCCCGTCTCCTGCATATGCTGCTGGTGCTCTTTCATTGGCTTCTGACCCCACTAAGTTAAAAAAATTAAATGCTGTCATATGTGAATCTTTGTCAGAAAAAGCTGCTTGTATGAAAATGTCTTATTCCTGCTCAGATACCCTCCAATTCTCCACAATGTTATGATCAAAACAAGTGGACTGGATCTGTGAAATGCTTGTGCCATATCAACACACAGCATTAATGGTGCTTTAAATTATGTAGAACATACATACACACACACATATATATATGTGTGTGTGTGTGTGTGTGTGTGTGTGTGTGTGTGTGTGTGTGTGTGTGTGTGTATATATATATATATATATATATATATATATAAATATATATATGTGTGTGTGTGTGTCTATATATATATATATATATATATATATATATATATATATATATATATATATATATATATATATTATTTATTTATTTATTTACATTTGTTGACTGGGAGTGTCCGACTGGACGTAGGTCCATTTTCAGCGGTGGCCCTGGGAGAAAAGCTCCACAGTAAAAATAAACAGACAGTAGTTACATTGGATTACATAGCGATTAACAATTTGATTAACATAGCAATTAATTACAAACATATTTACAGATGAAGAACATAGTACATCAGTAGACAACTAGAATCTTTATCTGCGAAGTACATAACGGACATTAACAAATGTTACAATAAGAAGTTCCTGCTGTATAATAAGTACTAGGCTTATGAGCATCTGAGCTTGCTATAATCAAGGTAGTTAGTGGGGTGGAAAGAAAGGTAGTGGTTGGATGGGGTGGGTGATATTAGTGGGAGTTGCAAGCCAGCATGTTTTTAGGTGCGCTTTTAGTAAAGTTTTGAAGTGGGTGTATGATGGTACGGAGGTAATTGTGGGTGGGAGGGAGTTCAATAATTTGGCTATGGAGCAAGAGAATAGTGCTTCAGCACCAGAGTTATTGGCTTTAGTGATCTGCAAGTGATTTTTGTTGCTGGATCTTAGTGGTCTGGTGGTGCAATAGGGTTGGAGTAGATTCTGGAGGGATGGGACATTTAGTGGATGGTTTACTAGTTTGTGGGCGAGTGAGAGTTGATACCATTGAAGGAGGTGAGGGAGTTCAAGCCAGCCCAGTTCAGCAAGTGAGAGACAGTGGTGACTATGGTAGGATGCCCCTGTGGTGAATTTGGCGATTTTGTTGTAGCAGGTCTCTAGCTTGTTTAGATTGCATTGCCTTAGGTTGGTATATATCGGAGAGGCATAAAGTAGGGTGGAGGTAAGCTGGGAATATGCTATTGAAATCTTTGCTGCTTTGGTGAGAAGTTGTTTATTTCTGTATAACGCACCTAGTTTTTTGTGGACTTTTTTTATGGTCATGGATATGTGAATGTCAAATTTTAGTTTATTGTCTATTTCCACTCCTAGCAATTTGGTGTGTTCAGTTGGGTATATAGTGGTGTTGTGTTTTGCTGTGATGTTAAAGTGAGAGTTGTTTTGAGTATGTTTGATGGGTTGGAAGATGAGTAGTTTAGTTTTGTTTGGGTTGAGTATTAATTGGGTATTGGATAACCAAGTTTCAACAGAGGAAAAGGCGTCCTGTGTGACTTTTTGCAGTTTGGGTAGGGACTGGGCTGAGCAGATGATGGTTGAGTCATCTGTGTATTGTATGAGTGTGCCATGTTTGGTGGCAGTGGCTAGATTATTGGGGAAAACAGAGAAGAGTAGGGGTCCAAGGATGGATCCTTGGAGAACCCCTGTGGAGACAGGTAGTTGGGGAGATATGTAATTCTGCCATACGACGGATTGTTGGCGGTCAGACAGGTAACTCTGAAACCAGTTGGTGACTGATTGAGAGAGGGATAGGTTATTGAGGACTGAGATGAGTTGTTTGTGTGGGACCATATCAAATGCTTTAGATAGGTCTAGGAAAGTAGCAGAGGAGAGATAGCCATTGTTTTTATGCTGAAGGATAGTGTTAGTAAAGGAGAGTAAGGCAGTGGTGGTGCTGTAGTTTGGTCGGAAACCGTGCTGAGTACTGGAAAGGAGGTTGTTAGTAAGGAGGTAGTCTGAGACCTGAGAGTGTATGCATCTCTCTAGTATTTTGGAGAGAGAATAGCTATGGGGCAGTAATTGGTTAGTTCTGTGGAGGGGCCGCCTTTGTGTAGGGGAATTATATGTGATACTTTCCACAGTGTGGGAATGTAACTTTCTGACAGAGATCGGTTAATCAAGATGGATAATGGGTAGGCCAGAGCATCAGCTGCGGTTTGTAGGTATTCACTTGAGAAGTTGTCTGCTGCTAATTTGGTGGGCTTAAGTTTAGTTAAGAGTTTTTTTTTATGTTGGAGGTAGGTACAGGAGAAAAAGAGAAGGCAATAGGGAGATTACTAGCTGAAGGTGTGGGTTGGAGGGGGGGGTTGTGTTGTTTAGCTAGTGATAGTATGGTTTGTGTGAAGTGTGTGTTGAATGAGGTAGCAATATTTTCGGAGGAGTGAGGGATGTTAGGAGGAGGGGTACTGACTTTACCTGGGTGGAGGATGGAGGTTATGGAGGACCAGAATTGTTTGGGGCTGTGTTGGGAGGAGTCTAGGGCAGACTGGTAGTATTGGAATTTGTCCTGTTTTATTAGCTTTTTGACTCTATTGCATAGTTCTAGGAATTTCTGTCTAGTTGAGGGGGTTTTGCGCCAGTGCACACAGGCTTTATCCCTGTTTTTCATTTCTGACTTAGTGTTTTTTTGTAGCCATGGGGAGGGTTGTGCTTTGGTTCTGGAAAGTCTTATGGGGGCATGGTAATTAAGGATGCTCAGGAAGGTAGTATTAAAAAATTCAACTGCGTCATCAAGACTGAGGTACTTTAGAGGATGCCAGTTACATTCTTTGAGGGATGAGATGAATGTGAGTGGGTTAAAGCTTAGTTTTCTTACATATTTGACGGTAAATGACAGGTTTAGCTTGGTATATGTATTTTTTGAGTAGGAATGTTGGGGAGTGATCACTGAGGCTATCTGATAAGCAGCCTGTTATATATGACTGGGGGCTCTTACTGACTCGCATCCAATCCAGGGTAGTTTGCTTGCTGGAGTTTTTATTTATCCTGGTTAGCAACTGGACTAGTTGGGTGAAGCCATGAAGGTTTACATGATGGGTTGGATGGCTGCCAGAACAGGATTGCCAGTCAATATTAAAATCACCTAAAATTATAGTTTCTTTGGGGAGATGGTGGTGTGTATATATATATATATATATATATCTATATATATATATATATATATATATATATATATATATATATATATATATATGTGTGTGTGTGTGTGTGTGTGTGTGTGTGTATGCCAGAAATTTATGCCAAAACTTGTAACTATGCCCAACACCACAACAGACTCTTTGAAACAACTGCACTTTGCGAAATAAGTCTTCATATCACAAGAACACTTTATAATCACTGTACTTTGCAAAGCCACCCTTTATCAGTGTAAGAAACACTTTGAAATGACTGTACTTTGTGAATGAACTGTACGCAGCACAAGAAATTTAAAGTAAAAAACACTTCAAAATGACTGCACTTTGCAAATGAACTGTATACAGCACAAGAAACTTTTCAAAATGGCTTTACTTTGCAAAATATACTCTGTACAGTGTAAGAAACACTTTGAAATGGCGGCACTTTGTGAATAAATATACACAGGACAAGAAACTTTTCGACATGGCTGTTCTTTGACTGCACTTTGCAAAATAACTGCACTTTGCACACACAAACTCTTTGAAATAATTGCACTGTAATAAAGGACACACTGCAAACACTTTGCACACTCTGAGATACTTCAAACAACTCTAGTTATGCTTTGAATGGCTTTGGCCAGTGTGAAATAGTAGCTCATGCCAAAACACGGTCGTTTACTAAAAAACATGCAATATCCTTGCTTTTCTAAGCTTATTTCAGCCTTTTCATTGTTCTTTTTATGCCCATTTGACTTCTTATCATGTTCATTATACTTTTCTTGTCCTCGTTTTACTTTAAAGATGCTCGTTATGCAAATCAGAGGTAACTCTGAACCCCATATAAATATTTCTGATAATTTTATCAAATGTCATGGTTTCAAACACTTTGTTTAATCAATAATGTGCTTTTTGCCTTTTGTTTGTTTAATAATATGTTTTGTACTACTCAATTGATTAATAATGTGTTTTGTGTTTTACAAATGTTACGTATCAATTTCTTTGCAAAATAAATAATATGTGCAAATTTTGGTTACTTGAAATTTGTTTTTGGTCTTTTTTAATTGTTTGAGCACTGTATCACCCAACCTGCTCAATATACCTTCACCGTCAACTCTACACCTCATGGCTTGAAGAAGTTACACTCCCAGTCCCGGTTCTGACACCATATCGCTTGTCTGGTCAGGATAAAACAGACAGACAGCTGTGGGTTCGGTTCAACAGCTTTATTATATACAAGCACATCAGGATCAAGGCTTAATAACTTAAACTTAAATAAGCTTATAAACAGACTGACTACTGCACTCATGCATGTTAACACTCTGACTGTTCTATCAAAATGGCTCTGCTGCCTGCACGTGCTCACTACTGATATGTGAGTGCCTATACTTGGAAATGCTTATTAAAGCTACAACACATGCTCTGTTCTACAGTTACTGAGGAATGGTTTTAGGGCAATGAAAGCACTCCCTCTTTCCCATGGTTTAGCACCTATCATTCTTTCAGACCCATGAGTAACTGTGGGGGAGCATCCATATTTTTTAGAAACACCATGACTTCACATCAGATTACCCACAACCCTAACTTAGTAATCCGAATCACCCTTAACCAACCCAACACTTGTTTGTAAATTTGTAAATAATCTGTACTCTATTAACACAGGACTATTTCAACTATACGTGTGAGCATTCTTTGCTTTGTATGTTTATGATTTTGTATAACTCAATTTCTTTTCATATGTTACTGTAAATGTTATTTTTATTTTGTAGACTGTGTGTTTGGAGCTTTTCTCCTCGGGTCTCCTGAAAAAGGGCCAAAAGCCCAGCTGGACTAACCCAGTTAACAAATGTCAATAAATAAATAAATAACTAACTCTTAATTCATTGTCAGCCACAGATCCCCAGCTATGTCAGCCAAATACCATGGAAATTACCTCAGCACAACTGGGGCACTATATCAAGACAGATACCTCCTTACTAGGGATTTTCAATTCCCCAAGCATTAATTGGCATACTTGTACCTCTAAAAAGAGTTATCCTCAACCTTTCTTAGACATAATTAATATCAATAGCCTGCTACAAATTGTAAAACTACTGACTAGAGGGTCTAATATCCTCGACCTAGTCGTTATTACAATACCCCCTCATCTGCGCTCCACTTCACATCTCCTCATCCCTGGCTAAATCTCACAAGAAATCAATCATCTTTTCTGTCAGGCCTAGCGGTACCATCATCAAGTAAGTCCCTCTTTAGAGACTTCTCCAAGGCAAACCTATGTCCTCTTGCAGAAGACTTATTAGAAATTCCCAACAATCCCTTGCAAATAGACTCAACTGTGAGAGCTGCTGCATTCACCTCTGACATCTATCAGCACCTGAAAAGTTGCATAGAAAAGTCAGTATCCATCTGCCATATGATATATTGGTAACTTTAGGAATAAGCCTCTCTGGTGGAACGTTGATGTTAAACTGTATGATAAAAGAAAGAAAATGTGAAAATAAATCTCCATCCCCCTACCTCAAGTATACACTAAAACATGCCAGCAAGGAACTTAAATACCCTATTACTAAATATAAGGTGGTGTATGAACTTAAGGTTGCTACAAATTCCAACTGAAACTACAAATCTTTCTTCGGTATGTCAGAAAATTAAGGAATAATGTCTGACACTGCACTGAACTCATCCTTAGTAATATCATTCATCATCTACTGTATTAGGTTTTAGATTAGATAAATTTAGTACTAACTTTATTCCTTGTACCCACATTTTTATCCCCAGCCCTGAGAATTTAGTTTCTCCTAAAATCACTTTAGAACAAGTGTTAAAATATGAGTCAAAGGCTATAAATTGTGCTCATCAGTGCTAAGTGTAGACTGAGACTATGCTTAAACTGTTCAGCCTCAGCCTGTCTACAGGGTTTGTCCCAGGTGCCAGGAGAACAGGCAATGTGACTTCCCTACACAGAGGTGGCCCCTCTGCAGACCCAGGTAATGATAAACCCATCAGCCTCATCAGCCTTATATGGAAAGCCATGGAACATACCACAGCAGAACTTGTTTATGCAGGCACCCTAATTGATGTAGACCTCACTCAGTTTGGTTTTGTGAAGGGCAGATCCAGTCTCCTCAACCTAGTAAGCTTATTTGAATAGGATACAGGGGCTGTGGTCAGTGGTCAGTGGCCATTCTATGCACAGTGCTTATCTTGATCTGGCCAAGAATATTTTACGTAAGGTAGCTTTCACTTGGAATTTAAACACCGTTATTGAATTATCTCTTGTGACATAGGCAAATTTACATTTATATAAAATTTATTTTATTTTACATTTGATAACCGGAAAAGTCCACTGGACCCAGGTCCTTTTTCAGTGGAGGCCCAAAGAGAAAAGCTACACAAATAACATAACGTAACAATTGATATAAGATAAGCACAATAATTGACATAAATTGACACAATAGTATATCACAGTGTACAAGTTGCTTTAGAAAATATACACTGATAATAAATATTTTTAAGAGACAAATACACTCAAATTCATTAAAGCAATTAAACTGTATTAAGTTCGTGTTTACAAACATTATACTTCACATATATTTCTATATATCATATAACCTAAGCAACATTACATAAATTATTCAGTTTTTTACCTTTGTAACCACTCTGGCCTTTCCGTGATCATGTTTGCAATATGGTAAACATTGGTCTCCAGTTATCTTTTTTTATTGTATCTGTTCAAGGCATAGCTATTAGAAACCACTTTGTAAGTAGCTGATTGAAACAATAGTAGACTATGTTTCAAAATGTGAATTAATCGTTTGGTGTGAAAAATCACTTTTTGGGTAAAGGATCATTTTTTGTCATATTTACTCATGAGACTAAGTCATAATGACATTAAAAAACAACCTATGTACAGAAATATTAATTAATATCATATGTTAAACATTTGTGCTGCACTTTAGACAGAGTTTTAATTTAAGCATTTGCTGGATCCAAACATTTAACACAAGCCTTTCTTTGCAGTGGTATCTGTAAATGACAGCTGACGTTTTTAGACACCATTTAAAACATTTCTGTTTAATCCCTGAACATCAGTTATGAAAAAGAGCAAGAACTGGGTTTCCATCCTTCAGCTGAAATGATATACCAATGATGATATCTGCCTTTGTTGGTGGTAGCTAAGGTGGATATAAAAGATCCCAGGGCATTTATTGAAAAGTGAAGATGATAAATTTCTC